>NC_140178.1:63388821-63638821 GCF_963971535.1 Notolepis coatsorum | reverse complement strand
GCTTTCCTTTTCTAAGCGTTTTCGGGGCTACAAGTGAATTAGTAATAGTTGCGGGAGGCCGAGATCTACCCACGGTAGAATCTCGCGTGGATCCTATAATAGGCTCACTTAATACAGCGTTTTCAAAATCACGCGAAACGGTCAGGGTCGCGAACCGACCTTTTACCCTCGTTTTCGATGATGGAAGTGATTTAGGAAAAGCTTCCCCACGACGAGAGGTACCCACGGTAGAAATCTCGCGTGGATCCTATAATAGGCTCACTTAATACAGCGTTTTCAAAATCACGCGAAACGGTCAGGGTTGCGAACCGACCTTTTACCCTCGTTTCCGATGATGGAAGTGTTTTAGGAAAAGCTTCCCCACGACGAGAGGTACCCACTGTAGAAATCTCGCGTGGATCCTATAATAGGCTCACTTAATACAGCGTTTTCAAAATCACGCGAAACGGTCAGGGTCGCGAACCGACCTTTTACCCTCGTTTTCGATGATGGAAGTGATTTAGGAAAAGCTTCGCCACGACGAGAGGTACCCACTGTAGAAATCTCGCGTGGATCCTATAATAGGCTCACTTAATACAGCGTTTTCAAAATCACGCGAAACGGTCAGGGTCGCGAACCGACCTTTTACCCTCGTTTTCGATGATGGAAGTGATTTAGGAAAAGCTTCCCCACGACGAGAGGTACCCAGGGTAGAAAGCTCGCGTGGATCCTAATATAGGCCCACTTAATACAGCTTTTTGAAAATCACGCGAAACGGTCAGGGTCGCAAACCGACCTTTTACCCTCGTTTTCGATGATGGAAGTGATTTAGGAAAAGCTTCCACACGCCGAGATGTACCCAGGGTAGAAGGCCCGCGTGGATCCGGCCAAGGGTGCCCCTGTGGGAGCCTATAAGGACCCCCAGGCATTTTCGGTGATGGAAGTGATTTAGGAAAAGCTTCCCCACGACGAGAGGTACCCAGGGTAGAAGGCCCGCGTGGATCGGACCAAGCTTGCCCCCGTGGGAGGCTATAAGGACCCCCAGGCATTTTCGGTGATGGAAGTGATTTAGGAAAAGCTTCCCCACGACGAGAGGTACCCAGGGTAGAAGGCCCGTGTGGATCGGGCCAAGGTTGCCCCCGTGGGAGCCTATAAGGACCCCCAGGCATTTTCGGTGATGGAAGTGATTTAGGAAAAGCTTCCCCACGACGAGAGGTACCCAGGGTAGAAGGCCCGTGTGGATCGGGCCAAGGTTGCCCCCGTGGGAGCCTATAAGGACCCCCAGGCATTTTCGGTGATGGAAGTGATTTAGGAAAAGCTTCCCCACGACGAGAGGTACCCAGGGTAGAAGGTCCGCGTGGATCGGGCCAAGGTTGCCCCCGTGGGAGGCTATAAGGACCCCCAGGCATTTTCGGTGATGGAAGTGATTTAGGAAAAGCTTCCCCACGACGAGAGGTACCCAGGGTAGAAGGCCCGTGTGGATCGGGCCAAGGTTGCCCCCGTGGGAGCCTATAAGGACCCCCAGGCATTTTCGGTGATGGAAGTGATTTAGGAAAAGCTTCCCCACGACGAGAGGTACCCAGGGTAGAAGGCCCGCGTGGATCGGGCCAAGGTTGCCCCTGTGGGAGCCTATAAGGACCCCCAGGCATTTTCGGTGATGGAAGTGATTTAGGAAAAGCTTCCCCACGACGAGAGGTACCCAGGGTAGAAGGCCCGCGTGGATCCAGCCAAGGGTGCCCCCGTGGGAGCTGATAAGGACCCCCGGAGACCCCGTTTGGCCAGGTTAAGAGTGGAGGTCAGGGGACCTTGGGGGCCTGCACACCCATGTGGAGGTCAGGTTAGGTTGACAGTCACTACCTTAAGAGAGGCATTGTTACTCCAGGAGTGTACCCCCCTAAACTAACCCCCTGAAAAGGCACTGTTTCTGGGCAACACTTGTATCTGTCTCTGTCCGTGGTGCTGAAATTTCATTAAATTCAATTAAATTAGAGAAAATACCCGGATCCACTCGGGCCTCACAGCTTGTGTGCTCCAGGAGACCACAAACATATTCACCATTGACAATTACCATCAAAAAAGTATGCAAACAGCCACAGACACACACACACACGAATGGGCCAGCCAGCCCAAAGGGGTCGAATATATTCCGTTGCAACTGTATATACGTGTTTGGGAGCCGACACTTGAAGGCCAACCATGTATATATACGTGTTAAACTCGTTTTTGCTTTTATTCCATTTTAATATCCTACTCAATGTCGGAGCTGTATTTTGGCTAGAAAATACATATTGGGACTCGGAAATCTTTGTGGAATCCAACCGGCCACAGTTAAGAGCGATTTGACGTCAATTTCAGCCTGATCGGGCCTTGTTCTCATAGCCACTTTTGCTGAAAAATAAGTGCTGCATTGGGTAAATAGGCATTTAAAGATGGCGGCTTGTTGACATTTTCTTTGCAGGAAGTGTATTGGCACATTCAAGTTCTGATTGGTTGAAAATTGCCTTCATGTTCGCCACCTACTGCCATCTACTGCTTTGGCATTGTACTACATCACTGTGCTCAGGAGGCAAAAACGAAGGTGCTCAGATTGCAAAACGAATGTCTAACTCTGCTGCCACTACGTTGCCACCTGGAAAAGCGAAACTCATCCGAAAAACGAAACGAAAACACCCTAGGTGTAACTCCAGCCTTACAGCCATGCTGATTTGGCAAAATGACATCCATTACATCCAACTGTCGTTCGAAACAACTTTTAGTCAGGGGATTGCCATGGTTTCTCCATAGAGCCCTGTTGTACTTCTTTGCGCAGCAGGTCCGGGGTAAATTAGTCACGTGACTCAGTTGGTATTGCTGATTGGCTCAAACACGGTATGTTTTTAAACAGTGAACAGGTCTATTCAAAGTCCTGTTCTAAGAGTTAATAATAAGCTGTATTCAAAGTCATGTTCTATGAGTTAATAGAAATCTGTAATCAAAGTCCTGCTCCAAGAGTTCATAGCAATCTAGTAAAATTCCAGTTTAATAGTTTAATTGTAACAATCTAGTCCTGCCTCTAAGAGTTAATAGAAATCTGTAGTCAAAGTTCTACTGTAAGAGTTAATAACATTCTGTAGTAAAATGTATGTCTGAGTTAATACCAATTTGTTCAAAGTCATTTTCTTAAGAGTTAATAACAATCTGTAGTCAAGGTCCTGTTCTAGGAGTTAATAACTACCTGTAGTCGGGTGGCTAAGTGGTGCAGTGGGCAAGGCGCTCGCCACTAACGCAGGAGATGCTGGGTTCGAGCCCAGCTCTCGGCGTTGCTTCCGGCTTGGCTGGTCGTTAATACTAATACAATTGGCAGTATTAGGGCGTGGGAAAGCCGGTGGGTGGTGATCGGACGTTGTGGACGGCGACTCCTACAGGTCGGTTGGTGCGCCTGTACAGCAGAATCAGGAAGCAATGGGAGCAGCGTGAGCCTCCCACGTGTTACTCCTCGCCGCTGAGAGATCGCGCTGTGCAGGTGAAAAGATGCGACAGCTGCCTCCTTGTGTACCGGAGGGGACACGTGATGCAAGGCTTGGTCCACATTGCAGCCGACCAGTGGGAGGCATGGTCTAACAGCGTTCGAGACAGGGGAGGGTAGAATTGGATAATACGAAAAATTGGGATGGGAGAAAAATAGAAAAAAAATAAAAAACGACATGTAGTCAAAGTTCTACTGTAAGAGTTAGAGAAGATACAGGGCCCCTTCTGTCAAAGTGATTGATGAGGTATACGCCCCCTTTTTTTTTTATCCACTTTTTCTCCCATTTTTCTATATTTTTCTCCCATCCCAATTTCGTATCATCCAATTCAACCCTCCCCTGTCACAAACGCTGTTTCTTGCCTCCCACAAGCCGGCTGCAATGTGGACTAAGTCATACATAGCACAAGTCCCCTCCGGTACTTGAGGTAACAGCAGTCGCATCTTTTCACCTGCGCAGCTCGATCTCTCAGTGGCGAGGAGTAACGCGTGGGAGGCTCACGCTGCCCCCGACACTTCCTGATTCTACTGCGCAGGCGCACCAACCGACCTGTAGGAGTCGCTGTCCACAACGCCCGATCCCCACCCATCAGTTTCCCACCCCCTAATACGGCCAATGTGTATTAGTATGAACGACCAGCTAAACTGAAAGCAATGTGGAGCGCTGGGCTCGAACAGGCGAGCCCAGCGTCTCCGCTTTCGTGGCGAGCGCCTTGCCCACTACGCCACGTAGCCGCCCGTATACGCCCCTTTTTGTACAGTTGTTTGAGGTCATCGGGTCATGACCCCGAGGAAGGCTAAGCTCCCCACTACGGGGTGACTTATTGAGGCGTTCACATGGAGCACGCCCCCTCCCCCGTCCACCTACAGTCACAATCGCAGTCCAGATGCCCTGATTGCTCAGCTTCGGCCACTAGGGTCCTAAGAGTAGCTATTTCGGTTAGAAAGTGGAGGGTTTTTCTAATAGAGTCCCTTCTGTTAGCCGTACCCTCGTCTTCATAGGCCTTGCGAATGGTGTCAGCACATTTCTGGATACAATATAGCCAGTCAATGGCAGAAACTTTGAAAACAAAATGTTCCTTGTCTGTACCAAAGGTCCTCATAGAGATGTTTAAAGCAGCAGTCTCGTAATGCATTGAAGGATGTGGTATAGAGATCGTAGCCTCGTAATAGGAGATGGGGTACTTTTATGACGAGTTACCATAACGACTAGCTCCTCTCGTAAGATCCCGGTCCCTTTTCACAAGGTACTCATTTTCTTTGCATTCTCCAGAACTCTTCCTCTGTTACAATTATCTGCTTATTGTCGATCCCACTTCTTAGCCCAGTTCTTAATCTATTCGCCCGGTAGAATACAACTTATTTTGCAGTGCGGTCGTATTCAAAACCTAGAATGCCATCCTTTAACATCCAGCGCACATTAAAGATGTCCGCCCGTTCAGTATCTGAGCAGTCATATAGCCTGGTTAAGGCTCCATAGCAACGAGGGGCCCACATCAAAGAGCTTATTCGATCGGTGCTATCCAGCACCTGTTGTGTTGGTGTAATATTCGCCATTCTTCTTCTGTTTTGATATAAGATAGGTAATTCACTACTCTGGTTTGTTTTATAAAACCTCTATACTAATTCCTGTATATATATATGCTTTTTAGCTAAATACGCCCAGCCTACTTAGAGCGTCTGTGTGCAGGCCTCCTGGGCTACATGTGGGGGTTAAGAAGGTACCCCTCAGTAGGGGGCCTCGTGGTTGCCGTGAAACCCTGGCTTAAGAATCACACGCAGCCCAGGGGGTTCTCACCCGTTTGTGTGCATGTCTGGACCTGTCCAAAACATGCACACAGGCATGGGTTAATAAGTCACCCCGTAGCGGGGGGCCTAGCCTTCTTCGGGCTCATGACCCGATGACCTCAAACAACTGTACAAAAAGGGGCGTATACCTCATCAATCACTTTTCGACAGAAGGGGCCCTGTATCTTCTCTCTAGAGTTAATATCAATCTGTAGTCGAAGTTCTGTTAATAACATAAGAGTTAATAACAATCTAGTCAAATGTATGTCTGAGTTAATACCAATTTGTATTTGTCCTGCCTCTAAGAGTTGATAGAAATCTTTTTTTTTGATCCACTTTTTCTCCCATTTTTCCATATTTTCTCCCATCCCAATTTCGTATCATCCAATTCAACCCTCCCCTGTCACGGACGCTGTTTCTTGCCTCCCACAAGCCGGCTGCAATGTGGACTAAGTCATACATAGCACAAGTCCCCTCCGGTACTTGAGGTAACAGCAGTCGCATCTTTTCACCTGCGCAGCTCGATCTTTCAGTGTCGAGGAGTAACGCGTGGGAGGCTCACGCTGCCCCCGACACTTCCTGATTCTACTGCGCAGGCGCACCAACCGACTTGTAGGAGTCGCTTGTTCACAACGTTCGATCCCCACCCTTCAGTTTTCCCTCCCCGTAATACGGCCAATGTGTATTACTGCGGACGACCAGCCAAACTGAAAAACAATGTGGAGAGCTGGATTCGAACATGCGAATCCTAGCGTCTCCACACTGGTGGCGAGTGCCTTGCCCACTACACCACCTAGCCGCCCTAAGAGTTGATAGAAATCTGTAGTCAAAGTCCTGCTTTAAGAGTTGATGACAATCTAGTCAAATTCATGCCTCTGAGTTAATAACAATTTGTTCAAAGTCCTGCTCCAAGAGTTAATAACAATCTCTAGTCAAAGTCCTGTTCTAAGAGTTAATAACTGTTCAAAGTCCTGCCCTTAATGAACATGGTATATTGGTATAAGAGGTATAATCAACTAGTAGGTGTGTGTTAAAGGGGTTTAATGACAGTGGTATAAGAGGAATAATCAACTTGTAGGTGTGTGTTAAACAGTTTTAATTAATGACAGTGGTATAAGAGGAATAATCAACTTGTAGGTGTGTGTTATCCCTTAATTATTCTATTACTAAATACTAAAATATGGACTTCTATAGTGCAGATTTTGTATAAAAGTATTCTGTACTTCTGTATGACAACTATTAAAGAAACTTGAACTTGAGATGGTCTGCAACCTGTGAGCACCACCAGCAGAGTTGTCTCAACAGTCAGTCAGACATCTCATACTGGGTACAGTGTCCTGGCTGTATTCTGACTGGTTGGCTGTTGACCCACAGAGAATCTTCCACTTGGGGTCATACCACTCGTATGCTGCTGTAGTTTCTTCATCATGATGGGAGTCTTCATCGAGGCTCTCTTTTCTGTCTCCATTCACTTCAACAGGTTCATACAACATTTTAACACACAAAGAGGCGGAGCCTCTGATAGGTTGACCCCTGGTGTCAGAATACTAGTCTCATAGTCATAACTGACCGTATGAAACGGAACCATCTCAGCCCAAATACTGGTCTTGTAGAAAAAATGATAGATTAGTTAATGGGATCATTCAGACATTATATACTTATATATTTGGTATGAAATACTTGCTAATGGTGTAGGTGTAGGTGATGCAGTGCCATTAAGTTATTCACTAGTGCCGTGGTCTGAGTTCTGGTCTGGTTCTGAGCGAACCAAGAAGTTTCAGACGGGCAACAAACGGTGTCATGAGATATAAAACTCTTAATCCACTGTGCACTGGAGTAGATGGAAAAAGTACACTGCAAGCAAAGTATTAAACCAACAACAACAATGCAAGCTTCAGAGCGATGCATTGTGTTGGAACTAGTCTCAGTGTGATATCACTAAGGGCTGCATTCCAACATGAATCAAGCAGAGGAAATGTTTGAGGACCTCAGGTTGGTCTGCAGGTTGTGTTGTGAATTAACACTTATTTGTCTCATGTCTCCTGTCTGAAGCTTCCCTCTGAACCGGACCAGACCACAAGACTCAGTGAGTAACATGACAATCAACTACTAGCAAGTATTTCATAACATTTAATAATGTCCAAAAATATGAACAATCCCTTTAATTACTGTCTCCCTTTAATTTCAGCCCAGATACTGGCCTCTAGAGGTGTAACAATGCATCGCAATGCATCGATCCTAAGGTGACGATTCAACTGCATCGATTTGAAAATGTTAGAATCGATTAGCATTGTTTTCTTCTTAATTTCTTTATATATATATGTCGATTTTTTTATTGACCTATAGTCCATTCATGCTAAGTGAATCTGTTCCCCCAGCCTCATTTGCGTATATTTTTTTGGGGGGAATTAACTGATAGAAAATTCATCGAATCGCATTGAATCGTGGTCAAATGAAGAGAATTCATGATGCATTGAATCGTTGCCTGAAGAATCGTAATCGAATCGGTGTGGGGTCAAATATTTACACCCCTACTGGCCTCATAGAATAGAATAGAATCATTAGCTACTCTGTCTTGTGTACCGAGGGTTAGCTTACCCAGGACAGATCACTTGTTACATCACTTCCTGTAAAGAAACCTCTTGAACAGACTCATCTTTCAATAAATACGTCATCGGTTGTCTGATTGAAGTGGAATTTTATTGGTAAAAAGCATGTCATACAGCAGAAAGAGGAGGGTCTTTGTCTTTTCAACAGCTTTTCTTTTCTAGAGAGAGGGTTAGTTACTGTCATTAGTTACTGGATGAAACAGTTAGAGAGAGACAGAGTGGCGAGTTAAAGTGTCCTGTTGGAAGGGGGTTGGTACCTGTTGATTGATTGATTGATTGAAAACTTTATTAGATTATCAACATGCTGGGAGGTTTTGATGTGATAGATAGATAGATGGATGGATGGATGGATGGATGGATGGATGGATGGATGGATGGATGGATGGATAAGATAGATAGGGAGTAGCCTTGTGGCTTTCTCAAAGCCTTCGGCAAACAGCCAATCAACATTCAGGAGGCATGAAAGGGGAGGGGCAACACGTTTAGCTGACTCCTCATTGGATGGGAGGTACTTCCATCGTATTAGCACTAAACAGATTGTTTAATATTATCCAATCAGAGCTAGAGATTATTTATTTTATTTTTTAATCTATGTCCACATTCCAGGCAGTGATCTCCCTCTGAGACACATTTTCAATTTATCTTCATAACTTTCTTCTTCTGTCAGACAGTTTCCTTGACAACCAGTTCGAGAGGGATGGACAGAAAGTTGGTCCAATCACAGGCCTTGCTTGGCGAGGGAGGCAGACACCTAACGGGAAAACAGGTTTTGGTATTAATATCTCTGACAGTAGGCCAAAGACCTGAATCCTCCAATATATTTCTAATTGGGCAACAAGTATTTTATTTGAATTAATTTCCGTCATTGTCTATATTGTTTGTATATATTGAAGGCATCACCTCATGGGAGAATGACGTGTAAATTATAAATGCAGTGGGTCACATAGTAGATAGTAGGGCTGACCCCGATTAGTCGACTAATCGATCGAAAGCAGCCGCAGTCGACTGCCAACCTTTTTTGCCAATGCAAAAAAGATAATAATAATAATTATTATTATATATATATATATATATATATATATATATATTTTTTTTATCATTCTTTCCAAAAGCAAGGAGGCCTAGAAGCGTGGCTAACGCTAATGGAGTGCATACCAGAGAGGCTAACGGGCACAGAGGCACTGAAAGAGGATTTCACCCATCTAATGAACACATTAGACTGGACAAATATCAAGATGTATCCATCAGTGGACCAATTGCATGCTTTTGCAGAGGACAAGAAGCCTTCAGTCGACTCCTTCAGACATTAAGCACTCCCCACAGCCCAAATGAAAAAAAAATAAAATAAGAAGTTGGGAGGGTAGTCTACTATCGGCAAATTTCGCCCAATCAAAGTCGACTATACAAATCCTTAGTCGAGGTCAGCCCTAGTAGATAGTAATAGAAAATATACAGGATGTACATAGTAATAGAGAATATACAGGACGTACAGTACATAGTAATAGAGATTATACAGAGTATTTGCAGAGAGATTATATTTGCTGTACAGGATGCACATAGTAATAGAGACCATACAGAGTATCTGCAGGGTGGAGAAAATATCTTTGCTGTACAGGATGTACATAGTAGTAGAGAATATACAGAGTATCTGCAGAGAGTATCTTTGCTGTACAGGATGTACAGACTCTATACACAGAGCCTTAAAAGAAGAGATTTTAAAGTAGAATCTGTAATGTGGTCAAAGAGCAACCTCTAGGCAAAAGAGCCCCTCTTGGTATTGCATATATCTTGGCCTGTGAGTCAATCAAATGTTCAAAACTTTTCTTTGTCGGGCGAGGCGGGTGGGTATCCCGATCGCATTGAGAAGCGTCAAATGCCTCCAATGCATCTGTTGTGGTGGATTATGTTGGCGACACGATGGACACCGGTACTTGGATTTGCGGTCAGACAATTGGAATATTCTTTTTGGGGTACCTCCTAGTGAAGGCAAGGACTAAATTATATCAATCCTGCTTTGATCCAACCATGATTTAACCTAGATCGCAACGTGTCTTACGTTACTCCACAACGTATGCCGTTGGTGACGTTCAAAGCATCAAAACCCCCCGACCCCCACCCACCCCCCCCCCCCCCCCCCCGCCCTTCCTTTCATGCATTCATGCTGAAACATAACATACATTTGATTTGGAAATAGTAGCGTGTCCAGGCGAGAAACGGCAACGATCTTAGTGAAATTCACGGTTTGCTGCATATCGTTGTTTTCTGGGATTAGACAGGATCACTCAAACTATACTTATATTCACCATGGTATAACACGCAAACGTATTGATGGAAACATTTATACTTTTTCACATATTGAACGATAGATAGTTGATGTCAAATGGGCCATAGTATTGTATCCATAGCTATAATATAGAATATATATATAGCCCTGCAAACACCGCCACTTATTCCTATCTTTTAGAGTGTTGGCGTGGTAGGAACTAAGATGCTCTAGGCCTCCGGCGCTGAATGAGTTAAGGGCTCGAAATTGCGACAGTTTTGGTTGCATATGCTCCCGCTGTTTCTATGTGCAGTGAAAATTACTCCAATGCTTTGCATCCTAGTCATTAATTTACTTCGGGGTAAACTAATGTTAGCCGTTAACGCTAGCTAACCATGCTCGAGACAGAGCGAGAAAATAGCTGAGCTGAGCTAGAAAGGGTGGGGGCGAGTGGGGAGGGAGCCTTCTCTCCCTCCCTCCCTCTCTCACAAGGAGCCCTTTCTGTGTGTGTGTGTGTGCGCGCACGCTGGTCTTTTTCCTTTTTTTTCCTACTTTTTCTCCCATTTTATATTTTTTTCTCCCATCCCAATTTCGTATTGTCCAATTCTACCCTCCCCTGTCTCGAACGCTGTTAGGCCATGCCTCCCACAGGCAGGCTGCAATGTGGACCAAGCCTTGCATCACGTGTCCCCTCCGGTACGCGAGGAGGCAGCTGTCGCATCTTTTCACCTGCACAGCGCGATCTCTCAGCGGCGAGGGTCTGCGTGGGAGGGACAGTTGCTTCCTGATTCTACTGCGCAGGCGCACCAACCGACCTGTAGGAGTCGCTGTCCACAACGTCCGATCCCCACCCACCAGCTTCCCACCCCTAACACTGCCAATTGCGTTAGTATGAACGACCAGCCAAGCGCTGGTCGCGCGTGCGCGTCGGGAGGTTGTGTAAATGCTCCGTGTGTGTCCCTCTCTCCCTCTCTCTCTCTCTCTCTCTCTATCTCTCTATCTCTCTATCTCTCTATCTCTCTCTCTCTCTCTCTCCCTCGCAGTCGGGAGCACTAGCTTATCACTGTCAAAATATATTTGCGCATGTTCCCACGTGCACGCCCATATTCCAATCCGTGCAATAATAATCACAGAGGTATATATTGTCATTTGAAACAAGTTACCAATGCATTGTCCCATGGGATTATGCCCCCCGCGGCTAAATTAATTAGTATCCCCATCAATCTCTCGCAGACTGTGTCGGTGACTGTCACTCAAAGCGCTTATGGGCGGAGCCCATCCAATAACAGCCTGAAATCCAAAGGGAGAAAAATGATGCTTTTGAGTACTTGATTAGAAATATAAAACAATAAATTTTTTGGAAAAAAAAACTTACAGATGTGTTCCATAGACTCACAGGAATTGTGTAAAGTTGCCCAAATAGTGCAAGGAATAGCAATGCATGTCTCCTTTAAATTATAAATGTATCAGGGATCGATAAGGGAATCGATAAAGAATCGGATCGATACGCAGAATTGATAATGGAATCGTATCGATAAAATCTTATCAACACTATTGCACTTTGTATACATGGTTAGTTTTGATCTGATGTGTGTGGTTTGCTCACCTGGTCGGCCAGGGTGTCAAGAGGTGGAACTTTGGCATTCAGACATTCAGTGGAGGAGCCCTTGCTGAGGCAACGGGGGGAGTTCTGGTTGCTGAGGCAACGGGGGGAGGTCTGGTTGCTGAGGCGATGGGGAGAGGCCTGGGCGGAGCCAGACTGAATGATGATGTCAGCGCCGTGGTTGGTACGAGCTCTGGCTGTCTCTCTGAACAACAGCTTATGACTCTCAATCTACAGTAGAAAGAGTATAATAGATTAGATTATACATTATATATAATTATTATTATTTTTTTTTTTACTTTGGCCATTCCCCTGGCTCTTTTATACGTTTATCGCATTTATTCTGGTCAAGGATGACCGACAGAAACAGGCTGAAAGGGTTCAGATGGGGGGGAAGACACTCTGGGAAAGGCACGGCTGCAGTCCGGGATTCGAACTCGCTAAACCCCAGATCCGTGACGAGCACGGTTGTCCCCGGCGCCGAAATAGCGCTCGAGGTACGTGGTGAGCTACTGGAGCTCCCCCTATATATAATCTTTTTATGGGAAAATATGTAGAAGTTTATTTTTATTTGATTTACCAAGTAACGTACATCCACTAAAAGTGCTTATTTTTGCCACTGAAACAGACATCTAACTCAAACAGGACAAACAAGCAGGACACACACACACAAACACACACCACACACACACACACACACACACACACACACACACACACACACACACACACACACACAACTACCCCCTAATACAGCTACCTCCTTATACAACTACCTCCTAATACAGCTACCTCCTTATACAACTACCTCCTAATAAAACTACCTCCTTATACAACTACCTCCTTATACAACTACCTCCTAATACAACTACCTCTTAATACAACTACCTCCTAATACTACTACCTCCTAATACAACTACCTCTTAATACAACTACCTCCTAATACTACTACCTCCGTATACAGCTACCTCTTAATACAACTACCTCCGTATACAGCTACCTCTTAATACAACTACCTCCTAATACAACTACCTCCTTATACAACTACCTCCTAATACAACTACCTCCTTATAAAACTCCCTCCTAATACAACTACTTTTTGTACAACTACCTCCTAATACAACTACCTCCTTATATAACTACCACCTTATATAACTACCTCATAATATAACTACATCATAATACTACTACCTCTCCACCATCTATAACCTTTGATCAGTTTAAAGTACCATATATCTACACAGAGGCTAGCACCATCAGGCCTTCGATCCTGGAATGAGCTGCAGAACCTCATCTCACTTAATGATTTGAAAGTTACTTCTGCAGCTGAGCTGTGTCTGTGTTGTCTTTATCTTTGTTGAGTTCTACCTGTCGTCTTTAATCTTTATCTTTGTTGAGTTCTACCTGTCATCTTTATGTGTTGAGTTCTACCTGGCGTCTTTATCTTCGTTGAGTTCTACCTGTCGTCTCTATCTGTGTTGAGTTCTACCTGTTGTCTTTATCTTTGTTGAGTTCTACCCGTTGTCTTTATCTTTGTTGAGTTCTACCTGTCGTCTTTGTGTTGAGTTCTACCTGTCGTCTTTATCTTTGTTGAGTTCTACCCGTCGTCTTTATCTGTGTTGAGTTCTACCTGTCGTCTTTATCTTTGTTGAGTTCTATCTGTCGTCTTTGTGTTGAGTTCTACCTGTCGTCTTTATCTTTGTTGAGTTCTACCTGTCGTCTCTATCTGTGTTGAGTTCTACCTGTCGTCTATCTGTGTTGAGTTCTACCTGTCGTCTTTATCTTTGTTGAGTTCTACCTGTCGTCTCTATCTGTGTTGAGTTCTACCTGTCGTCTTTGTGTTGAGTTCTACCTGTTGTCTTTATGTGTTGAGTTCTACCTGTTGTCTTTATCTGTGTTGAGTTCTACCTGTCTTTATCTTTGTTGAGTTCTACCTGTCGTCTTTATCTGTGTTGAGTTCTACCTGTCGTCTTTATCTTTGTTGAGTTCTACCTGTCGTCTTTATCTTTGTTGAGTTCTACCTGTCGTCTTTATCTTTGTTGAGTTCTACCTGTCGTCTTTATCTTTGTTGAGTTCTACCTGTCGTCTTTATCTGTGTTGAGTTCTACCTGTTGTCTTTATCTTTGTTGAGTTCTACCTGTCGTCTTTATCTGTGTTGAGTTCTACCTGTCGTCTTTGTGTTGAGTTCTACCTGTCGTCTTTATCTGTGTTGAGTTCTACCCGTCGTCTTTATCTTGAGTTCTACCTGTCGTCTTTATCTGTGTTGAGTTCTACCTGTCGTCTTTATCTGTGTTGAGTTCTACCTGTTGTCTTTATCTGTGTTGAGTTCTACCTGTTGTCTTTATCTTTGTTGAGTTCTACCTGTCGTCTTTGTGTTGAGTTCTACCTGTTGTCTTTATCTTTGTTGAGTTCTACCTGTCGTCTTTATCTTTGTTGAGTTCTACCTGTCATCTTTATCTGTGTCGAGTTCTACCTGTCATCTTTATCTGTGAGTTCTACCCGTCGTCTTTATCTGTGTTGAGTTCTACCTGTCGTCTTTGTGTTGAGTTCTACCTGTCGTCTTTGTGTCGAGTTCTACCTGTCGTCTTTGTGTTGAGTTCTACCTGTCGTCTTTATGTGTTCAGTTCTGCCTGTTGTCTTGTGTCAGGATTGGGGGGTGTTACACGCAGACACACACAAAAAGTTACCCCAGACGGGTAACCACTGGAATCGCAGAGTGATGAGATAGGGCGGGGAAAACACAAGAATAAAATAAATAAAAATAAAAGCTATAGAAAACACAAAGTACCAGGATAAAATAAATTGGGAAAACCCCCAAATTAACCACCACTGCCTAGCAGTTAAAAACAACCAAGAAACCAAAAGCACTACAGACAGAGAAAACCCTAGAAACGTGAACTTGGGACACTCTTCTAGTACTGAGGGAAAACATGAAATGAACAAGCATCTGAACACAGGAACCCAAGCTACTTAACACTTTGAGCGCCACGCCTGGTTTTCCGTTTTACCGGCTGAATGCCACCATCGGCGCCAATGTTAACGTTAATATCGCCTAATCTATGTTTTAAATTATGTGTCTAATCTGCCCATCGCATTATCAAAGACTATTTTCCAGTCAGTGCTGTCAAGGCAGATTGTTTTTTTATCGCGTCGTTTCCGTTTCAGAGCAGTTAGAAAAGCCCCCGTTTTGATATAAAAAACAGCTCATTCTGGAGCATTCTATGAAAATCGTCTTTTAGTGGAATATTCCACAACGTTGATATTCGTCGGCCTTTTTATGAATCGTTTTCAAATAAACGCTAGATGATCAATATTATACGTGCACGCACGCACATTACGGCCGCACACGGATAATCGCTCCGTTGATTTCCTCACGGAGTTTTACAGTGAAACCGAAAGAAGACATTTCACAAAACAGCTTATAACTTCATCAAACTTACTCTGATTATCCTTTTTTTTTTATCCACTTTTTCTCCCATTTTTTCTATATTTTCTCCCATTCCAATTTCGTATCATCCAATTCAACCCTCCCCTGTCACGGACGCTGTTTCTTGCCTCCCACAAGCCGGCTGCAATGTGGACTAAGTCATACATAGCACAAGTCCCCTCCGGTACTTGAGGTAACAGCAGTCGCATATTTTCACCTGCGCAGCTCGATCTCTCAGTGGCGAGGAGTAACGCGTGGGAGGCTCACACTGCCCCCGACACTTCCTGATTCTACTGCGCAGGCGCACCAACCGACCTGTAGGAGTCGCTGTCCACAACGCCCGATCCCCACCCATCAGTTTCCCACCCCCTAATACGGCCAATGTGTATTAGTACGGACGACCAGCTAAACTGAAAGCAAATGTGGAGCGCTGGACTCGAACTGACGAGCCCAGCGTCTCCAGCATTTCGTGGCGAGCGCCTTGCCCACTACGCCACGTAGCCGCCCCTCTTACTCTGATTATCCTAACACTGATAACATAGAGTCATTACCTGACATCAGATGGTATCCAACTGGTATATTCCAATTCCTGATCACCATTCGAAAAAATCGATACGTGTATGGATCCAACGCGATACTGTAGATCTCCATGATCAGCGGGGATCTGAGGTTCCAGAATGAACTGTGGTAACCCCGGCTGGATCAGTGAACTGGAAAATGTGGAGTACCGGATTTTTTTCCCCATCATTTTCATTGAGTCCATTCCAAAATCACTTATGTCATCTGGGAGACGACAGGGGCCGCTTTTTTCCACAGTGATCGCCGGCGCCGCTCGGCTATACTCGGGTAGGCTCGGGTGATGCAATAATTTTTCAGATCGCTAAAAAAATAAAATAATAATAATTCCGAGAAATCTCGTGAGTGGCTAGCAACCACCTATAAAATCTATAAAAAAACCAGAGAAATCTCGTGAGTGGCACTCAAAGTGTTAAGTGGTGTCTGGTGATTGACATCTCACAAGAGAAAACAAAAAATAACTGGTGTCTGGTGATTGACAGCTCACCAGAGAGAACCTAAAATACATCCAAAGCATGCAAGAATAAACTAAAACCAAATCCACATAGACTGTGATCCATCATAGTCTTGTACTGTATCTGTGTTGAGTTCTACCTGTTGTCTTTATCTTTGTGACTGTTTCATTCTCTTTTGACCCTGGTTTGGCTCTAGGTCTCATTTGTAAAAGAGGTTTTAATCGCAATGTGACTCGTTGTTATATTAATAATTTAATACATAATAAATATATATTTATTAATTACCTTTTTGACTCCTCCTCCTGCTACATGTCCCAGGTTCTCCAGAGAGCCGACTTTAGACTGAGCCAGTAAAGTAAACTCCAGCTTCTCTGACTTGATCTCCACCATACCTCCACCTAATAATAACAATAATAACAACAATGTTACAGTAATACTACTAATAATAAGTTATATATTTATCTATAAAACACCTTTAAAAATATTGTTACAAAGTGCTCTACAGACAATATTTTATTTCTAAAATATAAATAAGAATATACAAATAGAAATATAAAATATTTCTAAAGAAACAAAGAACAAACAGAAAACAACGAGAAAGTCCACATCAAAATAGCATTAAAATATCAAACAGGCGAGTATCCGTGGTTTACCAGTGGGGTGGCAATGAAGGACAAACTTTTTATTTCATAATCTCCCCGGGAAGAAGGAGCTTGAAAACAATGGTGAAGTATTTTGGGAATAGCCTACTAACATTACAAACATGATTGGCACCGTAGAAACAAACCCACAAGCACCGATGTGGCTTTGAGACTCATTAAACTGTCTACCAGTCGAGCTCATTTTCGTGTGTTTTGCGTCATCTGATCGGCATTTATCAAGACCACCAATCAAACTATTAAGATCGGAGCATCCATACTTTTAGACACCATATAAAGACACGATAAAGCAAGTGGGCAACTTTTCCGGAGAATCAATACATTTTACTTCAATGTGGTGACTTGCATGGGTTAAAAAAAATTATATTTCAGTCATGGTAAAAGATGTAACCTAAGAATATATGGTGTTATATGGTGATGCCATCTGTCAAACACTAACTACTAATCATAAGAATAATATGGTGTTATATGGTGATGTGACCTGCCTAACACTAACTACTAATCACAATAATTACTACTCCTTCTCTCTAACTCCTCCCTCTCTCTCTGTGGATTGATGAGATGGGATCTGAGATGATAGCTTATCAGTGAGCTGGATGCAATCCTACCTGGAGGGGAGAGAACAGATGGTAGAGGTAAACGGTACTCTATCCCCCCCCCCTCACAGTGAGCTGTGGTGTTCCACAAGGAAGCATACTAGGACCGCTACTCTTCCTAATTTATGCAAATGACATGTCGTCAGCCTGTGACTGCAACTTGTTCCTGTTTGCGGACGACTCAGCCCTGCTGGTCTCTGACAAGAACAAATTGCAGGTTGAAAAAACCCTCAGCACGGAACTAGGCAAAATCTGCATATGGCTCGCTGATAACAAACTATCATTACACATGGGCAAAACAGAGTCCATTCTCTTCGGTTCAAATAACAAACTCATCAAGACCGACGGATTCTCAGTTACAGTGGGTGACAATATTGTCACAAGGAAAGACGAAATTACCTACCTGGGTTCCATCCTAGAGGCAAATCTTTCCTGTGACAAAATGGCATCCAATGTAATAAAAAAAGTCAACCAACGAACTAGATTCTTGTACCGGATCTCCTCTCTGGTAAACAAGAATACCCTGAAGACTCTGGCAGGAGCACTCATTCAAGGGTACTATGACTATGCGTGCACCTCATGGTACCAAAGCACCTCAAAGGCGCTTAAAACAAAATTACAAACATCACAAAACAAACTGGTCAGACTACTACTTGACCTGAACCCCAGAACCCACCTCACCCCTGCCCACTTTGACAACCTAGGATGGCTTAGAGTAGACGACAGAGTACAGCAACTTGCAATGGGCCTGGTCTACAAGATACACTATACGACCGGGGTGCCCATGTACATGTCAAAATACTTCCCAAAGGTCAGTGAATACCACAACCACTACACCAGAGGAAGCTCAACAAATCATGTTAAACCCAGATTCGGCTCAAACAAGGGACTAAACACGTTTCGCAATTATGCCACAACAATGTGGAATGCCCTACCCAAAGCTGTAAAGGAATGTGAATCCCTGCCCACATTCAAAACCGCTCTTAAAGAGCACCTACGGGAGGCTGCAATTCGAAACTGGCCACCGTAAATGCCCAAAACCCCCACCACCTCCTAATAGACAGTCTCCTCCCCACCGCATGTATATATTCCCTCCCCGCCGTATGTATATTTCCCTCCCACCCACCCACCCCCTCCTAATGTACAGTCCCCTCCCCATCATATGTATATACTCTGTCAGGATCTAGGGGTAACAGTACTGTATATTTGAATACCGCTTATGTCACAAATGTATCGGTACTAAATACCTATATGTCCCTATGCCATAAATGTCATGTATGTTGTGTATGTCATAAATGTCTATATGAATTGAAAATGGGGGACCCTGATGGAAACAAGACAACGTCTTTCTCAGGTCTGCATCCCCTTAACAATTGTATGTATTGAGCCGTACTGTATTGTACCCATTCTGCAATCTGTTAAATAAAGTTTTCATTCATTCATTCATTCATTCATCTTCTTAAAGCCTGTTTCTCTATTGTGGCCTGTTTTAATGGAAGGCGCAGACCTGTATGGAGTGTATGTATCTATTGTGACGACCCTCCCCCACACTGTTTGCTTGCTTGCTCTGCTTGTTTTTACACTTCCAACATTCATGCTGCACATACACCCTCATCCATGCACTGCTTACACACTGATAGTGATACTCATCCATATTGGCTGACATGTTTTGTTCTTTTGTATCTTTATATAGAATAATTAAATGTATTGTGCCTGTCTTCCCTTTTGTTACAAGCGTGTGTGTGTGTGTGTGTGGGGGGGGGGGTGTGTGGAGACCTGGTTTGTGGTGGATGTTGCCTTTGGAGCCACACTTTGATGTCACATTACTGATATCGACCTTCTTATGAACTATCTGCACCTAAAGAGATAGAGATAGCGATATATATAGATAGAATAAGAGAAATAGGAGAGAGATAGAGAAATAGATAGAGATAATGAGAGATAGATAAGGAGAGAAAGAGAGAGAGACTATTTGGTAATAGATAAATAGGGGAGACGGGTCAGACTGGTTGGTAATAGATAAATGGGGAGACAGGGCAGGGCTCTAAGCTAACACATACCACCAAAATCACACATTGGCCCATGTCTACTAGACGCAAAGGATATCGGTTGTCCAGCTGCTTTTGTATGTTGTAGTGTTGTCACAATACCAACATTTTGACTTCGATACCGATAGGAAAGGTACAGTAATGGAATATATTATTAGATGACAGAACATGGAAAGTTCTTATAATTTTAATTAATATTTTTACGCTGGGTCAGACTGGTTAGTAATAGATAAATAGGGGAGACATGGGTCAGACTGGTTAGTAATAGATAGGGGAGACGGGTCAGGCTGGTTAGTAATAGATAAATAGGGGATACATGGGTCAGACTGGTTAGTAATAGATAAATAGGGGATACATGGGTCAGACTGTTTAGTAATAGATAAATAGGGGAGACAGGGGTCAGGCTGGTTAGTAATGGATAAATAGGGGAGACGGGTCAGGCTGGTTAGTAATAGATAAATAGGGGAGACATGGGTCAGACTGGTTAGTAATAGATACATATGGGAGACAGGGGTCAGGCTGGTTAGTAATAGATAAATAGGGGAGACGGGTCAGGCTGGTTACAGTCGTTAGTAATGGATATATAGGGATTAGCTACTTACCTTTCCTCCTCCGGGGGCATGTTTAATGTTATCCTTGGAGCCACATTTTGATTGGACGTTACTCAGATCCATCTTCTTATCCTGTATCTGTACCTGTAGGCATGACAATCAATGTGATGTGTGTGCGTGTGTAAATGTGTAAGTATGTGAATATGTGTGTGCGTGTGTTACCTTCCCTCCTCCAGGTGAGTGTTTGATGTTGTCGTTGGACCTGATCTTAGACTTGACGTTGGTGAGGTCAGGGATGGGGTGTGAGGGGGTGAGGGGGGGGGTGCGACCCCTCAGAGAGCCTGGAGACTTGGGAGGAGTCCGCACTACTGCCACCTGCAGGATCAGAATAATATGAACTACAATAATAATACAAATAATAATCAATAAGGATGGGACAAAACAAATTTATTCACAAAGCACAAAGGTGCTATAGATAAGATTCAGCCACTAGATGTAGGCAGTAGGGCACCAGCATATAATGCATCCAATTGGGTGCATTTCAAGTGAAGAAAAGGGAAGTATGGAGGGGATACATGCACGCAACATGTAAACAACAACATTCATTTTGGACCTGCAAAAACTTTTTTAATGAGAAATTCATTAATACTTTTTTTGGAGGGGAAATCAATACTTTTATACTGCACATTTCTAAAAGCTCTGTGGATGTATTTTTTTTAATGATTACTCTACATACATTTTTTATCTATAGCGTCTTTAACTCATTGGGCGCCACGCCCTTTCCCCATCTGTACTCAATGGTGGCAGCGTTATTGACCATTTTAGCGATGTTTGCAGACCCATCGTGTGTTCTGTATTATAGCTATGGAGATAGTGAAAGATAGCGCTTGTTTTTCATATGTGTACATAATGTAAATATCTGTAGATGACAGCAGACATCTACTCGGTTCCACTCAGGCTTTATATTAACACCGAGAGGGCCTTTAAAGCTGAGAGAATTGAAGGAAATCATGGTTTATAACCTAGATCTTAAATGAGGAGGACAGCTTCCATGTACGTGTGTTTTCAAGTTAGACTGTGGGAGAGCTACAGACAGGCCCTGTGAGAGAGATAAAGCCAAGGTAAGCATCGAGAGAGCAGTCTGGATATCACTTAGATGAGAGGGGGGGGCAGGGCAGGCAGATGAGAGAGTGAGAGAGAGAGAGACACGTTGACGTTATAAATATGAGTTCTTCCGGGTTTGAGGCAGACGCGTAGACACGTTGACAAAGACAGCAGTAACCTGAAGGGGGGGAATGGGAGGCCCTCCACCCTCCTATAGCCACGAGATAGCTAGCTTTTGGCTAACCACTGGGCCGCAACAACCATCGAGCTGATGAAGAGAGAGATCATTAGAATAATGAATTCAAAGACTTTCCAAGACTTTCAGAACTGTTTCCATCTATCCATGTTTATGAAAATAAACATCACGATTTAAGGAAAGTTATCACGTTTCCAGTGTCGATTTCTTCTGATTACGGATGTATTAACAGGGTGAGACAGCGTGTGACAGCCAGTAAGATAAGTAAGAGATAACCAACACAACGCAGAGACTTCATAGAACCACAGAGAGATTAAAGGCTGAAACGCGAGAATCCAACAATAGTATGGCTCATTTGACAGGCATTGTTTATAGTCCATCACTGACTAATCAGTTCATTTCTACATACTGTAGTTTGTGCGCTATTACACGCTAAACACCGCTCTTTCCAAAATAATCCAGTCTTTTTTCATAGATTGTGAGATATGACACGTTATATGCAATATGCCCAAATCATTCTGGTTGATTGCCTGAAACCCCAAATACTTCCAAATCAAAGGTATATACCATGTACATATGTGTCTTCACAAAATCATCAAGGGGGGAGGGGGTCGTTTTAACTAGAAACTGCGATCGTGTTTGTCGAGCATGTTTTACGTCCGGTAAAACACGACACTGTGATCGGTACAGAAGCATGTTTTACGTTAAAAAAATACCAGCAGGTTACCTAAGATAGACCTTACCTCAGTCAGAAAGTACTTCAAAATGAATAAATCCCAGTCGATCCCATGGTGATCGCAATTACTTGTGTATATTGGGCAGGCATGGATACCATACGGGAAAGAATAGCTGTGAGGCACCAAATCTTCCACCGATTGCTATGTTGTGATCCACTCCTAGGCGTAAACCGCGATATCCCCAGTTCCAATTTCAAAAGGTAGGCGATACTGCCACCTGGTGAGATTCGATCGTCATTGCAATTCCAACGTAAGCAGATGAGCCAGGGAGACCTAGAGAGCTCCGGCTGAGTGTATAGAACGGGGATCAAAGTAAAAAGATCAAAACCCAAGAATTCTCGGGTATGACACTCAACGCATGACGGCGAAACCCGACTTTTCTCAGGTATGGCACAGAAAGAGTTAAGTATCACAATTGTGACTATTTTGATATTGCCACGCTGCCTCCCAATTCGATATTTAACCTCATTAGATTGCCAGGCAAAGTAGCCAGGCGGAAATAAATATTTCACCAACACACAGTAAAAATAAATATAAATTCAAAGAAAGAAGTTACAAGTCAACATAGGACGGTTAATAATTTAAAATCTAAAAAAAGAGTACTCAGTTTTAGGTCATGTTATAAGAGATTCCATGATTCCACTGCATCAATATAAAAAGCAGTCCTTCTAGATTAGTTCTAGCACGAGAACCTGAAGAACTATACAATCAGTGGAGCTCGTTAAGCTTGGACCAGTGTTCCAGAGCAGCATACGTAGATGAGATATAAGGTGGTAATTTGATTTGACCATTGATTACTGCGCTGTCAGACAGAGAAGAACAACCAACCGTATCATCATTAGCATTTGGGAGCATTTGGGAGCCTCTGTACGGCGCTGTTCGGAAACATGAGTCAACCTCTGTCATTGCCTGGGAAACTCTACAAGTGCCACTCATAGATTGTTTTAAATGACTTAATAATAACTTTAAATGACTGTGAACTGAAGAGAGAGAGAGTGTATGGATGCAGGTAATAATATAGTGGAGAGTGTATGGATGCAGGTAATAATATAGTGGAGAGTGTATGGATGCAGGTAATAATATAGTGGAGAGTGTATGGATGCAGGTAATAATAGAGTGTATGGATGCAGGTAATGATAGCGAGTGTATGGCTGCAGGTAATAATAGAGAGTGTATGGATGCAGGTAATGATAGAGAGTGTATGGATGCAAGTAATGTTAGAGTGGAGAGTGTATGACTGGCATGTGCTTAAGGTTCCTCCAGCTTGTTCTGAGCTTTGGAAGTAGGGATGGACACGTAATGTTTTCCCAGATCGGGTACTCTCATGAATTACTCGAGTAGTGCTCAAGCAATTGTTTAGGGAAATCTATTTTTAGAATGCATCTTAAAATGCATGGTAGCAGCAATAATGAGATATTAAGTGGAAACACATACACACCGATTTTATTATGTCTCACTCCGCAGACACAACAATGCACAGCAATATACCTGATGCTTAATGCCTATTGTAAGTCAAAACAGTCAGTTACCATAATAATAATAATAAATTGAATTTATAGAGGGAAGCGCCTTTCTCAGACACTTTACAAGCGAGAGAAACTATATAAAAGAGGGGGTAAAAATACAGGAAAAAATATATATAATAAGGAGGCAAGGTGCTTTAATTTGCAGTAATGAATCAAATTAATAAAATGTATTAATTTGCAGTGATTTGTAATAATTATAGCCTACTACTAAAGTCGGCGACATGTTGTTGGCACAATTTGGAAATGCACAAACGGCTGTTTTTATCTTTTGGATAAATAGGCCGTATGGTGAAGGCTGAGAAGTGGCTAGAAAATAATTCTCGTTCCCACCTCGGCGAATTACACAATTTTCACTCTGGGTGAAAGATATATTGGTGTAGATTTAGGAACAAAAAGTTCTGCATTGACAAAATAGCCCATTTTGCGCAATCATAATTTTAAAGTCGGGACTAGATCTTTCCTCGCGAATGGATATTTTGTCACCACAGAGTTTTATTTGACGCAATTGGTGCTAGTTCGGTCACCTATCTTGCGCTCGACCAATAGCAGCTCTCTTTGTTGCAAGGTCGTCACAACAAAGAGAGCTGCTATTGGTCGATCCGGTGTCAACAAAGAAATTGCATCCACACTCTAACGTTACGGACTAAAATGGACAGAAAAGCACCTTCTAAAGTTCGCAAAAAGGTTTCTAAACAATGTTATATCTCCGCTCTGGCCAGACAAACCTCCTCCAGCGCCCAAGGACCAATCTCTGCACTATGGGAGATTGGGCTTTTTGCTCTTCCGCTCCCAGTCTGTGGAATGATCTCCCTGACTACCTGAGAGCACCACAGACTGTGGATGCTTTCAAGAAAGGCCTCAAAACTCACCTTTTTAGTAGAGCTTTCTGTTGACTTTAATAAAATGTTTAGCTCCACATATTTTATGTTCTTTTACCAATTTCTTTTATCAGTTTTATTTATTCTATGTTGTGTTACTACTTTTAATTTAGTCTTATTTATTTTAACTGCTACTCTTCATCATTGGAAATGCGGGCAACCTCAATGATTTTAAATAAATATGATGATAGTATAATATAATGTGATATAATAGAATAGAATAACACCTTCCTGGTGAACAAGATGTTTATTATAAGAGAAGAAGAAGCTATCTTCTTGATGTAAGAGAAGAAGAACATGTTTATAACAAGATAATAAGAACATGTTTATAACAAGAGAAGAAGAAGAATTACCTTCTTGATGTCTCTGTTGGGGGTGGAGGGATGGCTGGCTGGACTGCTGAGACCAACTGACTCTGGAAACACAGACACATAAAAACATAGTCTCTCTCTCTCTCTCTCTCTCTCTCTCTCTCTCTCTCTCTCTCTCTCTCTCTCTCTCTCTCTCTGTCTCTGTCTCTGTCTCTGTCTCTGTCTCTCTCTGTCTCTGTCCCTCTCTGTCCATCGGTCAGTAGTTAGTATACTACTAACCTGTAACCTTGGCTGCTCTGGCTCCTCCTGCTGGTCCGGAGGCCTTTGAACCACACACACACACACACAAGTTGAAGGCTGATCAGATTAGTTCCCCAGGAGAATAACTATCCCTTATAAATAGATCATGAACAAACTATTAGTAAACTACTTATTAAAGTATTGACAAATAATATTTGTTAATAGTTGATTAATAACTTTCAATAGTAAGTAAAGTAAACCCTCTCTGCTGCCAACTCCTCCTACTATTTTAACACCATCAGTACTCGAAAAGACACCAGAGCCCTGTTCTCTAGTCAGCCAGATTCGGCACAAAAAAGGGACTAAACATGTTTCGCAATTATGCCACATCAATGTGGAACGCCCTACCCACCCACAGCCGTAAAAAAAAAATTTGAATCCCTACCCACCTTCAAAACCGCTCTCAAAGAGCACCTACGGGAGGCCGCAACTCGAAACTGGCTGCCGTAAATGTCCAATTCCCAGATCGCGCCTCATCATTTGCGATGATGTGTAATTAAAGCAGCATATAGACCATCTTATTAGCTGTTGTCGTTTATATTATTATCTATTTCAGTGCATTTTAATGACGGTCCGAGAGACCGTTGTGGCGGCTGAAGGGGGTGCTAAAGTTATTCTAAAGGAGGTTACCTTGGAACCTGGAGTCTCCTTCACTGACAGACCTCGTGGTTTAGCTAGAGAGGAGGAGGAGGAGAGGAGGAGGAGGAGAGGAGAGGACAGATGAAAGAATAGGAAATAAGAAGAGGAGAAGAAATGAGAGTTAAAAGAGGAAAGGAGAAGAGAGTCAGCCTCACTGACTTACTGGCTGACTGGCTGACTGGTTTACTATCTGACTGACTGACTTGTTGACCTCCAGTCTAAATATTGTCATAATTTGGATTGGAAAGGCTGGTACTGTCAGCCAATCAGGGTTAAATATTGTGACTTTTTACTTTTCTTCTTCTTCTTCTTATTTTATTTAACCAGATAAGTTAATTGAGAACCAGTTCTCATTTACAATAACGACCTGAACCACATGGTGAGAACATTACAAAATAATACAAGAAATACAGTACAGTGCAGCAAGGTGCAGCGCAAGCAGATCAATAAAAGCAGAGCGAACAGTAGCAGGGCAGACACACATGAACCAAACAATGACAGACTAACGGGTAGAGAAGGACCAAACAATGACAGACTAACAGGTAGAGAAGGACAGACAAACAGGCAGAGAGGAACCAAACAATGACAGACTAACAGGTAGCAGGACAGACACAAACAGACAGAGAGGAACCAAACAATGACAGACTAACAGGTAGCAGGGCAGACACACATGAACCAAACAATGACAGACTACCAACTAAGTAGCAGGACAGACACACATGAACCAAACAATGACAGACTAACAGGTACATAAATAATTTAAAATACCTTTTAAAAAAGATGTACAAAGGTTGGGCAGTTTGAGTAATTTTTGCAACTTCCATTCAGTATTATTCTAGAATATTTTATAAACTAAAGTACATTCATTCTTTAATATTATTTTAGAATATCTTATTAACTAAAGTACATGTATTATTTTATATTGTTTTTGAATTTTTGATGAACTAAAGTACATTTGTTCTTTAATATGATTCTAGAATATCTTATAAACCTAAGTACATTTATTGTTTAAAATTATTATAGCAATATATTAGAAACTAAAGTACATCTATTCTTTAATATTATCTTAGAATATCTTATAGACTAAAGTAAATGTATTCTTTAATATTATTATAGGAATACCTTATGAACTAAAGTAAATTTATTCTTTAATATGATTCTAGAATATCTTGTAAACTAAAGTACATTTATTCTTTAATATTATCTTAGAATATCTTATAAGCTAAAGTACATTTTTAGTTTAATATGATTCTAGAATATCTTATAAACCAAAGTACATGTATTCTTTAATATTATCTTAGAATATCTTACCGTATAAACTAAAATACATTTAGTTCAAAATCTGTACAAGCAAACGCATTGAAAATGACAGGATTGTACAGTGGGGAGGGGGGGTAGGAGTGAGAGAGACAGAGAGAGAGAAAGAGGCAGGGAGGGTGTGAGGGAGGGAAGTAAGAGGTGAAGCAATGGAACGGAACACAGACCTTTAGCGTGGGGAGAGGGAGTGCTCGTTTTCCTGGGAGGGGCAGCCTCTTTGGCACTAGGAGCGCTCGTTTTCCTGGGAGGGGCAGCCTCTTTGGCACTAGGAGCACTCGTTTTCCTGGGAGGGGCAGCCTCTTTAGATGTATTACTGCTTGCTTTTTTCATTGGGGCAGTGTCTTTGGGACCAGGAGCACTTGATTTTTTAGCCAGACCCGCCTCTTTGGTACCAGGAGTGCTTGTTTTCCTGGCGGGGGCAGCCTGTTTGGGAGGTGCTGTCTGGGGCGTACCAGCAGAGGTCTTGTTGGCAGGAGCTGCAGCAGAAACCAAGCCTGTTTTCTCTTTCCTGACCAAGCCATTAGTTAACAGATCTTTGGAGAGAGGAGCACTTGTTCCACTAGCTGGAGTATCCAGAGGTTTAGAGGCTGGATCAGGGGACGCTAGGTCTGTAGGAGCACTTGTTTCACTAGCTGGAGTATCCAGGGGTTTAGAGGCTGGAGCAGGGGACTCTCGGTCTATCGGAGCACTTGTTTCACTATCTGGAGTATCCAGGGGTTTAGAGGCTGGAGCAGGGGACTCTCGGTCTGTAGGAGTGCTTGTTTCACTAGCTGGAGTATCCAGAGGTTTAGAGGCTGGATCAGGGGACGCTAGGTCTGTAGGAGCACTTGTTTCACTAGCTGGAGTATCCAGGGGTTTAGAGGCTGGAGCAGGGGACTCTCGGTCTATCGGAGCACTTGTTTCACTATCTGGAGTATCCAGGGGTTTAGAGGCTGGAGCAGGGGACTCTCGGTCTGTAGGAGTGCTTGTTTCACTAGCTGGAGTATCCAGAGGTTTAGAGGCTGGATCAGGGGACTCTCTGTCTATCGGAGCACTTGTTTCACTAGCTGGAGTATCCAGGGGTTTAGAGGCTGGAGCAGGGGACTCTCGGTCTATCGGAGCACTTGTTTCACTATCTGGAGTATCCAGGGGTTTAGAGGCTGGATCAGGGGACTCTCGGTCTATCGGAGCACTAATTTCACTATCTGGAGTATCCAGGGGTTTAGCAAGGGGCTCAAAGTAAGAAGGAGCGTTTGTTTCGCTAGCTGGAGTTTCGAGGGGTTTAGCAAGGGGCTCAAAGTAAGAAGTCGCGTTTGTTTCGCTAGCTGGAGTATCCAGGGGTATAGCAGGGGGCTCAAAGTAAGAAGGAGCACTTGTTTCGCTAGCTGGGGTGTCCAAGGGTTTAGAGGCTGGAGCAGGAGGCTCTAGCTCTGTAGGAGCACTTGGTTCGCTAGCCCAGGTCTCTTGTTTGTGTTCTGCAGCCTCCTCTTTTTCAGCTGATATCAGACCTCCTTCTGACCTCCTCTGCCCATCCCCCTTCTCCTCCTCCTCCCTCTCCTCCCCCTGGGGGAGTGTTACTGTGGGTGGGGAGGTGCTGGGGGAGCAGGGAGTTCCAGGGTCGACTCGTAGGGAGTCAGGACTCCCCCTGCTCTCTTCTCTCTGTCCTCTGTCTTCTGCTGGCTCCTCAGACACCTCCTCATCCTGGAGAGCACCTTCATCACTCCCTCCTCTTCCTGCCCTCAGCTCCTCCTCCTCCTCAGAGCTGGCTTCCTCTTCTCTCTCCTCCTTCCTCTCCTCTCTTGGCTTCTGCTCCTCTCTCTCCGCTCCTGTCTGCCTCTTCATCACATCCTCATCCTGTTCATCTCGCCTGCCATTCAGGAAGCTTCTCTTCATCAGAGGAGGAGCTGAGGGGCTCACTGACACTCCTTCCTCTCCAACCTCCTCCTCACCTCCTCCTTTAACACTAAACCGCTCACCCCCTGACACATCCTCACTGCAGCTCAATGGTGCAGTGTCTGGTAGGACAGGAGAGGAGAAGAGAGGGGAGAGGAGAAGAGAGAGGATAAGAGAGGAGAGGACAGGGGAGAGGATAGGAGAGAGGAGATAAGAGAGGAGAGAATAGGAAAAGAGAGGGGAGAGGAGAGAGGATAGAAGAGGAGAGGAGAGACAAGAGATGAGACGAGAGGAGATGGGAAGAGAGGAGAGGAAATAGGAGGAGAGGAAAGGAGAGGAGTGGAGATAGGAGGAGAGGAGAGAGTATGGAAAGACAAACGCAGTTGGACTGAAAATGTATTCAGCACTCAGAACACAGAACACAGAACAACAAAAGCAATAAACAAGGGGAGAGAATAGAGGAGAGGAGAGGAGAGGAGAGGAGAGGAGAGGTGGCAATTAAACATGGATCTGAGGAGCAGGAAGCAACACAATGTCAAAAACAATGATTGGCTGAAACGTGATGTGCAAGACCAACAACCAATCACATTCACTTATTTTCACTTATATCCCTTTAACTCAATCAGCGCCAGACCCGAGGATCGTCTGGTTATCTCGCCCAACCGTTCAGCGCCAGACCCGAGTATAGTCGGGTTTTCATCGTTATTTCTTTTATTCGATATTTCTATTCATTACAGGCACACGGACATCAGGGTTAACATGGGGGGGCACCTCATGGTACCAAAGCACCTCAAAGGCGCTAAAAACAAAATTACAAACATCACAAAACAAACTGGTCAGACTACTGCTTGACCTCACTCCTAGAACCCACCTCACCCCTGCCCACTTTGACAACCTAGGATGGCTTAGAGTAGACGACAGAGTACAGCAACTTGCAATGGGCCTGGTCTACAAGATACACTACACCACTAAGGTACACGTATACGTACCGAACCGTTTCATTGTGTACCGTACCGTACGGCTGTGTAGTGTACCGAACGAATACAATGGTATGTTAACCACTAACGACTGCCCACCGGGGGCTGTTTTTTTCACAATCTAATATAATTATTATAATTTGTTCTTTTCTTTACAAGTCGATTATTAATTTCAATATAGAATATTCGTTGACAGCCCTACAAGTACAATTAGTTACTGCACACTACACCACCCCTGAGTGGAACATGGAAAGCCAAACTTTCCCCCACTGTACCGAAAACCTGTACCGGACCGTGACTTCAAAATCGAGGTATGTACTGAACCGTGATTTGTGTGTACCGTTACACCCCTATAAGGTAGAATAGAATAGACTTTTAATTGTCATTGCACAGTATACAACGAAATTTCAGGGGAGCTCCCACAGACCGTAGTACATAATACATACATGAACACATAACACATAACACTGTACATAACAGAATATTTTAAATAATAAAGTGCATAATGGGTGGTAATCAGAGATTATCAAGTGCAGTGGTAAGTGCATGGTGCACGTGAGGGGACAGTCAATGAGTGTTTAACAGTCTAACTGCTTGGGGGAAAAAGCTGTTCTTAAATCGTGTACTCTTAGCATGTATTGACCGGTATCTCCTCCCTGAGGGAAGGAGCTGAAAGAGGTGATGTGCTGGGTGCGACTGGTCCTTGATGATACATTTGGAGCGGTGGAGGCAGCGGGAGGTGAAGACGGAGGTGATGTTTGGTAGAGGAGTCCCGATGATCCTGCCTGCCGCCTTCACCACCCTCTGTAGAGCCTCTTGCTCTGCCTTTGTGCAGCTGGAGAACCACACAGACACACCCATGTACATGTCAAAATACTTCCCAAAGGTCGGTGAATACCACGACCACAACACCAGAGGGAGATCCACAAATCATGTTAAACCCAGATTTGGCTCAAACAAGGGACTAAACATGTTTCGCAATTATGCCACATCAATGTGGAACGCCCTACAGCTGTAAAGGAATGTGAATCACTACCCACTTTCAAAACCACTCTCAAAGAGCACCTACGGGAGACTGCAATTCGAAACTGGCCCCTGTAAATGTCCAAACCCAACCCCCTCCAATGTACAGTTTCCCCCACCCCACCCATTCTGCAATGTGTTAATAAGATTTTCAATCAATCAATCAATCAAATCATCCTGAGAATCGCCAAAGTGCAATACCAGGTGGCAGTATCGAGCACCCATTGAAACCTTATATCTTGGCCTGTGTTACGTTCAAATGTCTCCGGGTGCAGTTTTTTTTGTCAAGCGAGTCGAGCGGTTATCCCGATCGCATTGAGAAGCGTCAAATGCCCCGATGCATCTGTTGTGGTGGATTATGTTGGCGACACGATGGACACCAATACTGGGACTCGCAATCACATAATCATTTATTCTTTTTCACATATTGAATGATACATAGTTGATGTCAAATGGGCCATAGTATTGTATCCATATAGCTATAATATAGAATATAGATATAGCCCTGCAAACACTGCCACTTATTCCTATCTCTTAGAGCGCTGGCGTGGTAGGAACAAACGATGCTCAAGTCCGTGGCGTCCAAAGAGTTAATGGCAGCAGACAGTATTGTTGTCTGAGTAGCATAGAGAGTTGAGACCTGTCTTAAAGCCCCAGTATGTGATATGTGGGGTAACTTTAAAAAAGTGAATATCAGGAAGGCAGCAGGTCCGGACGGCATCCCCGGCCGCGTCCTAAAAGTCTGTGCCGACCAACTGGCCCCAGTATTCACTGACATATTTAACCTGTCCTTAGAACAGGCTGTCATCCCCACCTGCCTGAAGAAGTCCACTATTATCCCTGTACCCAAAAAATCCAAGCCTGCTTGCCTCAACGACTACCGCCCTGTAGCTCTCACCTCCATAACCATGAAGTGCTTTGAGAAGCTAGTAAAGGGCTACATCTGCTCCTCCCTCCCCATCAACATGGACCCCCTGCAATTTGCATACCGCCCCAACAGGTCCACGGAGGACGCCATATCCCATGTGCTGCACACAGCAGCATCACACCTGGACAAGAGGCAGGGGAACTATGTGAGAATGCTATTCATCGACTACAGCTCGGCATTCAATACCATAGTCCCCTCCATACTCATAGCCAAGCTCAGGGACCTGGGCTTGGGCTATGACCTCTGCCAGTGGGTCTTGGACTTCCTGACTGGCAGACCCCAGGTGGTGAGAGCAGGCAACTGCACCTCCTCATCCATCACCCTCAACATAGGGGCCCCCCAGGGCTGTGTTCTGAGTCCCCTCCTCTACTCCCTGTACACACACGACTGTGTGGCTCAGCGGAGTAGCAATACAATCGTCAAATTTGCTGACGACACAGTGGTGGTGGGCCTGATCTCTGCCAACGACGAGAGGGCCTACCTGGAAGAGGTCAAGGTCCTGGCGGGATGGTGCCAGGAAAACAGCCTCTCCCTGAACGTCAGCAAAACAAAGGAGATGATTGTGGACTTCAGGAGGTCGGGGGTCAAGGACTACAGCCCCCTCAGCATCGACGGGGCACCGGTTGAGAGAGTCAACAGCTTCAAGTACCTCGGAGCCTACATATCCGAGGACTTGACATGGACCACACACATTAACAGTGTGGTGAAGAAGGCACGACAACGCCTCTACTTCCTCAGGCGCCTAAGGAAGTTCCAAGTCAGCCAGAAGATCCTTAAGAACTTCTACTCATGTACAATAGAGAGCATCTTGACCGGCAACATCACCTCCTGGTTTGGGAATAGCACTGCAAAAGACCAAAGCAGACTACAAAGAGTGACACGTTCAGCCGAACGCACAATTGGAGGGGGGCTCCCCACCCTCCAGAACATTTACTACAAGCGTTGCAAGGGGAAGGCTAAGAGAATTATTAAGGACTCGAGCCACCCGAACAACTGCCTCTTTGAACTGCTGCCGTCAGGCAAGCGATACAGGAGTCTCAAGGCGAGCACAGAAAGACTCAGAAGTAGCTTCTATCCCCAGGCCATCAGGCTGCTAAACGAACAATGAATGAACACTACACAACAACAACCACCAAACACACATAGCACACACATCCACACGCACACACTCACTTTAAACAAACACACTGTAGCACCCACTACACACACTTTATAGCACACACCCACTTTAAACAAACACACTGTAGCACCCACTCCCCACACTTTATATTTATGGATGAAGGATTGCACTACAACTCGTACACCTTACTGTAAATTGTACCTAAAATTGTACCTCATCCCATTTCTGCTTTGCACTAGATAGTACTGTACATTAGTACACTGCATAGTATTGTGTATTGTATATTATATGGTAACTCAGAACATTGTACATATGTCTATACCGAACAACTGTGACCTCATTTTCTTCTTCTAAATTCATGCTATATTATGTTATTATGTTATTTGATACTATCTTGTCTAGCACAGTCTCTGGAGCGTAACAGTAAGAAGCATTTTGTATGAAAGTATTCTGTACTTCTGTATGACAACTATTAAAGAACTTGAACTTGAACTTGAACTAACAGCTTTGGTATTGTTACATTGCGTTTTCTTCCTGACAGTGAAAGAACAGCATCTCCTCTCTTCACTGCTGTGTGTGTGTGTGTGTGTGTGTGTGTGTGTGTGTGTGTGTGTGTGTGTGTGTGTGTGTGTGTGTGTGTGTGTGTGTGTGTGTGTGTGTGTGTGTGTGTGTGTGTGTGTGTGTGTGTGTGTGTGTGTGTGTGTGTGTGTGTGTGTGTGTGTGTGTGTGTGTGTGTGTGTGTGTGTGTGTGTGTGTGTGTGTGTGTGTGTGCGCGCGCGCGTGTGCTTACCTATGGCTGCCATTTCTGGTCCTGAAGGAGATAAAAACAGGGTTAGCTTTATCATCAACATCTAAATAAATAGGAAGTAGAATACTTACAGTACAACAATACATGTTACATAAATATTTAATACATGTTAAATACGTACTTATGGGTCACAGAAAGGAGTCTTTTTGTTGATGAATTTGTTCTGTAATGTAACAATATCTTTGTTGGCAGACGGACTCCTTTAGACAGTCTCGCGTTAACACATTGGGGACGAACAACGGATATCTCCGTGTTTCAATTCCACCCGTTGTGGACAGCAGCACGGATATATCCGTGGCAAGTTGTTATTGCTTTTATTCCATTTTAACACTTTGGGTGCCGGGAAACGCCTAAACACGTCATTCCCGGCCATGCTCAAGTTGCCGAAGACGCTTTACAGCGTCTTTGATATCAATATTTCAAAAATCTGGGACCGGATTCATATTTCCCCTCCGCTGGCCTGAGATCCACCAGGAGGACCCACTGAGCTCTCTGGCGGTTCAGGAGCGCCATCTGGTGGCCGATCGGCGCAATCGCTTAACAGGAAGTGCCGTAGAGGTTGTGCTGGTCGCCCGTATTACTTCCGGGCACTCGCTATAGGTCCCGAGGCTCGATCTCGACACACTACATAGCGATCGATTGCCAATAACTCGATAAACAACATGATTTGGACGTATATACCATTATACAAGCTGGAAATGGACCGGGTAAATCTACATCCCATAATGATAAAATTTCTACTCTACGATGATCGCCCAACGGCGCGCGGAGACTGGGGTGAGTTTTAGCGTGTAAAATTACCGTCTTCGATACTAACTGCTATGATCAACATTTGACCCACATTAGATGATTGGTATAACGCTGCCCACGGAATTATAAACGCCCCCTAGCCCATTCGGTCAACATCAGATGATGTGTAGTAACTTCTAGAAGTACGTCTAGTTGGAATTTTTTATATCGCGCTGATTGCCATAAAACTGTATTGCATCATCAATATAATGCATTTGGGGCTATAGATCACGTTCTGGAGAAAGCTGCAGAAAGAGATGAAAACATACTTATACATTAGACCATACTTTACTATGAATATGTGAATGAAAAAGTTTAACGTTGCTACACAATGAACAATACATATAGGACTTTGAATGGGCCCTAATAATGGCAATGTAGCAATAGAATTTAAAAAGTTATAGCCCTGCAAAGAAGGGGACTTTCTCTATAGACAAATAGAGCCGGCAACCTACGGTTGATAATGAATTTAACCCATGGCAGCCAAAGTGTTAATAACCTATTCAAGGTCGCCGAGCGGCACTGCAGATTTACCCTACTCTTTGAACGACGTCCCCCGCCCCCCCCTTTCATGCATACATGCGTGAGGATCGTGCCGATCATATGCAGTTTGAGTTTTAACTGGAGCGTATCTATAACCGCAATGCCATTGGATTTAACGTTATTAGCTATTAGCCCTTTTTCTCGGCTTCCAGGAAATATACTAGACCAAATCCGGTATAACGCTTATATTCACGGCGCTATGAAATGAGAACGTATTGATGAATTTCTTTTTTCTTTAAGCCATTTTGAAGGGACGGTTTATGGTCTCAATTCACAATGAGAATGGACAGATAGCAATACTATAAAGTATAGATTTAGCTGTACAAACAGCCCCACGTCTGTTTACATCTCCTGGTCCTCTTGAGAATAATTAGACTCATCCCAGTGGCCGCGATTGTGTTAATACTGTTAGCGTTATTTGAATGAATGAATTAATGAATGAATGAAAACGTTTATTTTTGAACATGTAATTCTCCATATTCCTCCAAACAAATCACGGTATCTAGCTCCGTCAAACCAAACAAACATAACAACAAATCTTTTTTTATTTATTAAAAAACATTAAAAAAATAAAGGAATTATAAACAAAAGGTCAAGAGCAATGTGTTTGGTTAGCAGACATGTCCAAAAAGGGAGTAGAGGGAAGCTAAGCTTATTGATCCCTACCCCCTTACATTTATATTTGTTCTTCCTTTAATTTGACTAGATATAACATAATTTAGTATATTACAATATAGAATATACTTTTACTTATAATACGAAAAAATAAATTGATTCACTTGACAGCAGTGAATATAGTACAGCACTACATAACACAATATAACATAACTTTGTTTATCCTCATTACTCATTTCTGTATTTCTCTAATGTGTATTTTTTTAGCTGCTTTTTAAATTGTGCCATATGTTTACTCAGTTTGATGTATTCAGGTAAATTATTCCACAACTTCACTCCACACACCGATATGCACATGCTTTTCAGCGTAGTGTGTACCATTGGTTGTTTAAGATTCCCTCTCCCTCTTAAGTTATATTCTCCTTCCCTGTCTCTGAACCATTTTTGAATGTTGCCTGGGATTAGTTTGTATCTGGCTTTGTATACAATGAGGGCATTTTTTAAATCCACTAGGTCCATAAATTTCAATGCGTGTAGCTTTATAAATAAGTTATTGGTGTGTTCATAATATCCTACATTGTTGATTATTCTTATTGCTTTTTTTTGCATGGTGCATATTGGCTGTAGAGTGCTTTTGTAGGTATTACCCCACACCTCCGCACAGTAGCTCATATATGGTAGGAAGAGTGTACAGTACAGGTCATTGCTAGTAATGATTCAGTAATATATTTAGGATGCACCTTGGACGAATGTCTCACAGGGGAGGCTATGGCCTTGAAAGCCCTGGCTAGGATAAGCCAAAGGACCAAATTCCTAGCACGTAAGTCGGATATGTTGGATAGAAAAACACTTAGGATGTTGTCAGGTGCCCTGATAGAGTCATTTTGACTATGCTGCCTCCTTCTGGTACAGTAGTGCACCCCAGAAAATAAAAAATAAATCAGACTGCCCAAAACAAATTGATTAGAGTAGTGTTAAAGCTTCCTACCTGCACTCACCTGGATGTAGCCATATTTTATCAACTTAATTGGCTCCCAGTGGAAAAACGGGTTATTCAAATCAAGTTGGGCCTTACCCATAAAATAATGTATAATAGGGTCCCCTCATATCTCTCAAATTATTTGATGTGCTTTAGGGACACCCACTCCTATGCAACGAGGGGCAGTTTAACTGATATCAAACTGTGCATTTTTAGTAGCTCAATGGGGAAAAATACCTTTCGGTACTGTTACGAAGGATCAGATTAAACCGAAAATATATATTTATTACTTGAGATATATTGTATAATATTTGTATATCGTCTGATATCCCTTGTGTATTCTTTGTACATATACACGGAATATCCCTTTACCTAGTACAGACCATAATATTTCGTTCTCCTATTGGACAGCGGTCCACTAGGCGCCACGGCCATACCCCCAATGTCTAGTTCAAAGTCACCGCCAAAGACATGCCTGGACATGACCGGCTCTGCGCAAGAATACGAGACAGAAATAAGGCTGGTACTAGATTGTTCACCTAACGTATAAATACGGCGCAGGTGAATACAGAAGTACTGTTACCCAATAAGTTGAAGCCTCACACCACGATACAACGTGCTGTGAAGTGGGCCCGTTTTGCCCCGAAATAGAGCCTTGAGACCGCGTGCGAATTGATAGCTGAAGTATCAGAGTTTAACGCTGTACCGTCGAGTTCGACCTATTCTATTATTTCAGTAATAGTCTATTTATGTATAGTGTATCGTGCGGCTACCGTTCTACAGTGACCAGCATTACCAACGCTTCCTCGTACCAGCTAGTGTGCTTATCCAGGCTGGGCGGCTTAACCTGGTGCCGTCATCCGAGGAGCCCTAGACGAGGACCGTGTGGATATGTACACTGGATAACCTACCCGACGACTACAGAGCCCTTTTCGGCTGGATTATATTTGCTTTGGTCCTGTAGCTGATGGAGCGGAGAATCGTCTACACCCACAATTGTGTGGGATTTACCCTGTGAGGAGCAATGTCGAGGCCGCCTCTAGGACGCCTGAGGCTGGCTAGCTTTCTTCCATGCGGAGCTGCATGCCGGGGAATAGCTGTTGTTCGTCTGCGGATCAAGAGATTATTGCACTGTCTCCTGTACCTGGAGTCTCCTTATTCTTCGTTGACCCAGACTTTCGTTACCGACAAATCCTCTCCCCTGCTGGCCTACAACCGGAGGGACCCTACTAGTATCTCCCGCTGCCCTACTAGTGTACCATAGATATAATTCCTAAGATACAGGTGGTATTCATTATCTCCTGCGTAATATTCTAATGGACTTACGCTCTTGACCTATTCACGCACATTCTTCGCCTTACAAGTGCGACTCTAAGTAAAGTAATGTAATATAATATTATTGCTGCTAATAAATATTCTTCTAAACGAGTACTTGTGTGAAACCGTGTTATTGTGGATGTGTTCATCTCATATACCTGTGTACTGTATGGCCAGTAGTAATGTACATAAGACAGTAGTGGTTTAATGATACCATACTTATTCAATACAGTCAGGGAATTGTACCCCTCAGTTACAATTGGTCCTTCGAGCCGGAGGGTAACTAGCGTAATATTAATATAATATTAATATTGACATGGCCAATGATGAACACTCCACAAACGGTTCTCCTAAACTAGATCGCCCGCAGCGCAGACGGCAGCCACCTCATTACCTAGAGGACTACGCTGCCAGTCTACTACCTAGCTTTCTACAGACGTTAAACGCGGAAAAAGCGGATAGTAAAAGTATGTCAAACCCTACCGACCAGGCGACCCCGCCAGTAGAGACCCTAGTGGGTTCTAACGTAACTGACCAAGCTCACGGGGGGGACCAGGAGGGACCTGACATGACTTTACCCCCCGCCAACGTCGACGAGGCAGTCCCCGGAGAGCTCCAGGATAAAGAAAGCCCTCCAGGGACGGAGCCCGACCCACCACCAGAAGAGACGCGCACCCAGGAGATAGACCTCCCCGGAGCGCGACAAGAGAACGGATCTCCAACGAGCACTGCCAGAAGCCGATCACCTCCATCAGTGTCTTCCCCCAGCGAGGCGGACAAGATGCTGGCGCAGGCCTTTATCGCCACCCTGGCAGCCTCCACTGAACGCGATCGACTCCAAGCACAGACGCTTAGCGAGCGCGAACATTCTTCCATGGAACGAGAATGCTTCCACGCGCAACTCCAAGCGCAAGCCCTTAGTGAACGCGAACACTCTGCGACCCAGCGAGGGCGCTTCCAGGCGCAGCAAAGGAGTGACGACGACCGCATACGCCTGGAGACCAGACGCCTCCAGACGGAAGAGAATATGGAAAGAGACCGCGCCGATGCACAGCGCGGAGCCGCCAATGCACAGCGCGACGCAGCCCAAGCCCAGCGCGAAGCAGAGCGCGACCTCGCTCACATCAAGCGCGAAGCCGAGCGCGACCGATTACAAGCGCAGATAATGGAGCAACTGATTGCCAGGGTAACCCCCCCTCCCTCCGCACGGGGCTCCAGGGCCTCGTCAAGACAAGGGTCTAGGGCACCCTCCCCTACCCGATCAAGCGACCCTGAGCCCGGCCAACCGAGAGAGCCTATACCCCTCTCCGAACCCCCTCCCCGACCGGTCCATGCGAGACCCAGCAACAGGGAAGAACCGGCCTACGCCGCTGAGAGACTAAATAGAAGATTACAGGATCTAGATGACCTGGCAGAGGAAGAAGAAGAGGGAGAGGAGGAAAGTCAAGCCCAACAGCAGCATCGTACTCCACAGGACCAGGAGGTCCAGTACAGCCCAGACTTTACCCCCGCGGCTCTGCGCTACAGACCCCCGACTCAATTCACGGGTGAGCTTGACGCACGACCAGCCCCGAGGAACAGCACCTGGGTACACGGGCCTTGGTACCCGACAGGTACCAGCCCACCACGACACGTAAGAGGAGACTCGCCTAGGAGGCCTCTCCCCCAACGCTCACCGATGTGCCAGCCATCCATGGCATCGTACCTTGGCACACCGACGTTCCCGGACTTCACACACGAGAACAGAGCACAGTACACAGAGCTACGAATGTGCTTAGAGACAATGATGTCCGATGTACCAGATGAACCGTACAAGTATGCTATCCTACTCAAGCACCTGAAGGTGCCCAGAGCGCACAATATAGCGCTGGCATATTCCACCTCTACTACCCCATACACCGCGGCTCTAGCAGCCCTCGACCAACGTTATGGACGCATATGGGACTACGTAATACAAGAGATAAGGAATATTGACCGCCTACCCCCAGCCACAGACAATCGCTCACTAGATGACCTCTCTATCAAGGTACAATCCCTGGTAGGGATGCTGGGGGCACAGAAGGAAAAGGGTATGCACGAACTGTACGCAAACTCTAATGTTGAGAGAATATTAGAGAAGCTTCCGCCCGCCCGACAAGAGCGCTTCAGGCGGCAAAGAGACCACCGTGATCCTAACGGTCCCGAGCCATCCCTCCTAGACCTAGCCGACTTCCTGGCGAGAGAAGTCAACAGCCTACGATTGGATACGTTCGTGCGGAGCGCACCAAGCTCCAGAGAGGGACCTAGGAGAGCAAACGATGGCCGCAGGCTGGTGACCGTTATGCACCAAGCCGAATCAGTACCGAGCAACAAGAACCACAGAACCCCCTCGATGAAAGAGAAGTGGAAGATTGTATGTCCGTACTGCGAAAAGGAACACTGGCTGTCACACTGTGACACGTTCAAGAAGATGACCGCCGACGAGGTGAGTCAATGGATAAAGTCCAACCGCCGCTGTTACCGATGTGCGCGCAGTCACATGGCAGCCGAGTGCCGCCTAAAGAAGAGGTGTAGTCGGTGTGACGGAGCCCACTTGGACGTTTTACATGACAGTAACAGAAGAAAGCCTGCACCCTCAAGCAGCACAAAGGCAAGTGTTATGTACATTGACCCCGCCAGCAGCGGGGGCGCCCGGGTGCTCTTGAAGGTGGTCCGCGTAACACTGAGTTACGAGGACAAGGTCATGGACACCTACGCCGTCCTTGACGACGGGTCAGAGAAGACCCTTCTCCTCGCGTCCGCTGCGGCCCAGCTGGGGCTGCGGGGGAGCGAAGAAACGATGACGATTCGGACTATAAGAAGAGACCTGAAGACGATCAAGGGCGAGAACGTCTCCTTCACTATCGCAGCAAGCGGGCAGCCAGAGAGACGGTATAGGATCACTAACGCTTTCACCAGCCAAGACATAGGCCTGTCGCAGTACACCTACCCCATCGCCAAGCTGATGGATAAATATGTGCACCTGCGTCAACTACCTATACCGCTCATAGACGGTGCCACCCCGACCCTGCTGATAGGATCCGACCATGCACACCTCATCGTCCCAATGGACCGGATCCACACTGGGCCCAGAGGCTGTCCAGCAGCAGTCGAGACCCGCCTAGGATGGACACTACAAGGCCCCCTCTCCAGGTCTCCCAACCGAACAGCAGCCACTCGCTGCCTCCACTCCAGAGTGACAGAAGAAGACACCACCCTCCTACAGCACGTCGAGAGGCTATGGACACTAGAGACAATGCCCTTTAAGAACAAAAAGAAACACATTCGTTCCAAGGAAGACATTTATGCTATAGCCCTCCTCGATCAGGGGACAAAGAGAGTCAAAGTCAACGGAGTGATGAGATACGCAGCTCCACTCCTGAGGCGAGAGGGTATGCCTACCTTCCACGCCCCAAAAGAAGCGACGGAGCGGTATCTATCGAACACAGAGCGGCGCCTAGCCAGAGACCCCGCTCAAGCTACTGTGTACCGCGCTGAGATTAACAAGCTAATCACAGCGGGACACATAAAGAAAATTGACATTAAAGAGGCCGATCAGACGACCGAATCATGGTACGTGCCGCACCACAAAGTCCACCACAACGGCAAGGATCGGATTGTGTTTAACTGCAGCTACCAGATCGGATCACAAAATCTGAATAAAGAGCTCTTGCCCGGCCCAACACTCGGCCCCTCTCTACTAGGCGTGTTGCTACGTTTCCGCCAGAACAAGGTGGCCATCAGCGGCGACATCAAAGGGATGTTCCTGCAGGTGCGACTAGTGGAAGAGGACAAGCCCCTGCTGCGGTTCTTATGGAGAGAGAGGATCGGGGATGAGCAACCATCCATCTATCAATGGGAAGTCCTCCCTTTCGGAACCACATGCAGCCCATGCTGTGCTACGTTTGCACTGCAAAAACACGTCGCAGAGGACCCAGCAGCTGATGAAGAGGTCCGACAAAGTGTAGGAAATAGTTTCTACGTGGACAACTGTCTGCAAAGCGTCTCGACGCCAGAAGAAGCCGAGGCCCTCCTACTCAAGCTCCGCGCCTCCCTGATCAAAGGCGGCTTTGATCTCCGGCAGTGGGCCAGCAGCGACCCTCAAGTATTGCGCAGCCTCTCCCCAGAGGACAAGGCAGCAAGCAGCGAGACCTGGATGGCGACCATCCCAGGAGAAGCCCAAGAAATGACATTAGGACTAGTCTGGCGCTTCAAAACAGACTCGCTCCATTATAAACACACACCCCTGACCAAGGAGCAGGGAAGGTCGACTTCACTACCGACCACAAGACGGAGTGTATACAGAACACTCGCCAGACAATATGACCCGTTGGGATGTATTCTACCTTACACCACCAGGGCAAAAATGATTGTGCGAGCGCTATGGGACAAGGACCAGGGCTGGGACGACCCCATACCCGAACACCTTGCCTCCACATGGAGAGAGTGGGAGACAGAACTCAGCTCGCTCCCAGGTGTCAACATACGCCGCAGCTACTTCCCACCCACAGTGAGGCCGGAGACGTGTCAGATAGACCTGCACGTCTTCAGCGACGCCTCCGAAGTAGCCTACGGTTCGGTGGCCTACCTGCGGGCCCGAGAGGAGGGAGGAGAAATACATACTGCCTTCATCCTGGCTCGCTCAAGAAGAGCCCCCCGCAAGCAACAATCTATCCCGCGTCTAGAGCTCTGCGCAGCCCTAGCAGGAGCGCAACTCGCCACGTTAATCCAACGTGAACTCACCATCCCGGTGCAAAGAACAATCCTGTGGTCAGACTCCATGACCGTACTCACATGGATCCAGTCCGATTCGTGTAGATACAAGGTCTTCGTGGGAGTCAGAATCACAGAGATCCAAGAGTTAACAGAAGCAGCATGCTGGAGGTATGTGGACACAAAACAGAACCCAGCTGACGTCATCACATGGGGAATGTCCCTGGATGACCTCACCCGTCACAATCTCTATAGTGACGGTCCCGAGTTCCTCAAGCTCCCGGAAGAAGAGTGGCCTACACCCACCCCACGGGAGGCGAGTGAAGAGGAGGCAGAGAAGAAGAAATCTATGTTCTGTGGGTTGACACACACACTCGTCCCCACAGATCCCAACATAGACGACTGCCCCACCCTTGAGAGTGCGCAGTTAAAGACATTCCTGTGGCACCACCCAGAGGTTCCGTCCACTACTGACATTACTGCAGCTAACTACGAAGAAGCAGAACTCCTTCTGCTACAGCGAGCCTAAAGAGACTCGTTCCCCGACGAGCTAGACTGTCTGCAGGGATCAAAGCCAGTCCCGTCAGACAGCAGACTGCTCCACTTGGCCCCTGAGAGCGACACCCATAATCTCATCAGAGTGGGTGGTCGTCTGAGGAGAGCCCCAGACTTACCGGATGACGTCAAGTACCCGATAGTCTTAAACAGCCGACACAAGGTCACAGAGCTCATCATAAAGAAATACGACGAGGACGTGCACCACGCCGGGGCAGAGAGAGTCTTCGCGGAGATCAGACGTCGTTATTGGATACTGCAAGAAAGAGAAGCAGTATGACGCTTCCAGCGGACTTGTCTAGACTGTCGCAAGTGGCGAGCACAGCCCAGTATACCCAGGATGGCTGACCTACCCCCCTGTCGCCTCCGACTCGGCGACAAGCCTTTTCACTCCACCGGTATGGACTGTTTCGGCCCGCTGTATGTAAAGAAAGGAAGAGGGACGGAGAAGCGGTGGGGTATTGTATTCAAATGCATGACCACCCGAGCGATACACATAGAACTCCTTCCAACCATGAGTACGGACTCATTCCTTATGGCCTTCCGGAGATTCACATCGCGGAAAGGAAAACCGTCTATATTATTGTCTGATCACAGGACAAACTTCAAAGGCGGAGAAAGAGAGCTGAGAGAGAGCTTCCAAGCTATGGGCCCAGAACTTAAGACCCACCTCGCTCCATCTCAGATTGATTTCCAGTTTAACCCCCCGAATGCACCTCACTTCGGTGGAACTTGGGAACGAGAAGTACGTTCAATAAAGACAGCCCTGTACGCCGTGCTTGGGGCCCAGACCGTGGCGGAAGAAGTCCTCACGACAGTCCTCACGGAGATCGAGGGAGTATTGAACTCAAAGCCCCTCGGTTACGTCTCAAGTGATGTAGCAGATGTCGACCCAGTCACCCCCAACACTCTCTTGATGGGGCGGCTGGACCCCGCGCTACCACAGACAGTGTACAGGCCTGAAGAAGCGAACGGCCGAAGAATGTGGAGGTACAGTCAAGTATTGGCTGACAAGTTTTGGAACAGTTTCCTCCTCCACTATCTACCGTCTCTACAGACCCGCCAGAAATGGGTGAAAGAAAGAGACAATTTGACGGAAGGTACAGTCGTCATGATTATCGACCAGTCACTACCCCGAGCTATGTGGCCGGCCGGCCGCGTAAGCAAAGTGATCACTGGTGCCGACGGAAAGGTCAGAGCGGCAGAAGTGCTTGCCCAAGGGCGGACATACACCCGGCCCGTGGCGAGGCTGATAGAGTTGCCAAGGCTCCCCGACTCTCTATGTGAGAATGCTGTTCATCGACTACAGCTCAGCATTCAATACCATAGTCCCCTCCAAACTCATAGCCAAGCTCAGGGACCTGGGCTTGAACTATGACCTCTGCCAGTGGGTCTTGGACTTCCTGACGGGCAGACTCCAGGTGGTAAGAGCCGGCAACTGCACCTCCTCATCCATCACGCTCAACATAGGGGCCCCCCAGGGCTGTGTTCTGAGCCCCCTCCTCTACTCCCTGTACACACATGACTGCGTAGCACAGCGGAACAACAACACCATCATCAAATTTGCTGATGACACAGTAGTGGTGGGCCTGATCTCTGCCAACGACGAAAGGGCCTACCTGGAAGAGGTAGAGAACCTGTCACAGTGGTGTCAGGAGAACTGCCTCTCCCTGAACGTCAGCAAAACAAAAGAGATGATTGTGGACTTCAGGAGGTCGGGGGTCAAGGACTACAGCCCCCTCAGCATCGACGGGGCACCGGTTGAGAGAGTGAACAGTTTCAAGTACCTCGGAGCCCACATATCCGAGGACTTGACATGGACCACACACATTGACAGTGTTGTGAAGAAGGCACGACAACGCCTCTACTTCCTCAGGCGCCTAAGGAAGTTCCAAGTCAGTCAGAAGATCCTTAGGAACTTCTACTCATGTACAATAGAGAGCATCCTGACCGGCAACATCACCTCCTGGTTTGGGAATAGCACTGCACAAGACCGTAGCAGACTACAAAGAGTGACACGTTCAGCCGAACGCACAATTGGAGGGGGGCTTCCCACCCTCCAGAACATTTACAACAAGCGGTGCAAGGGGAAGGCTAAGAGAATTATTAAGGACTCGAGCCACCCGAACAACTGCCTCTTTGAACTGCTGCGGTCAGGCAAGCGATACCGGAGTCTTAAGGCGAGCACAGAAAGACTCAGAAGAAGCTTCTATCCCCAGGCCATCAGGCTGCTAAACAAACAATAATCACTATGCAACAACCATCAAATGCACACAGCACACACACCCACACGCACACACTCACTCAAACAAACAACACACTGCAGTACCCACTCTCCACACTTTAGATCACACAAACACACTTACACTTTATATTTATTGATAAAGGATTTGCACTACAACTCGTACACCTACTGTGAATTGTACCTAAATTGCACCTTGTCCCATTTCTCCATTTCTGCCTTGCAGTATATAGTATTGTATATTAGTACACTGCACAGTATTGTATATTGTATGGTAACTACGTCTATTCTGCATCGAACATTGTACATATGTCTAAACTGAACACTGACCTCATTTTTTTTACTTCTAATTTTACTATGTTATTTTATTTCATACTTATCTTGTCTTGCACAGTCTCTGGAGCGCAACAGTAAGAAGCATTTTGTATAAAAGTATTCTGTACTTCTGTATGACAACTATTAAAGAAACTTGAAACTTGAACTTGAACTCTCTTGATGACGACCATGACCCCCCGACTTTGTGAACTGCCCTACCGGACATTGAGTAGTGGACAGTGCGGTTAATCTGTCTCTGCTTATCTAATTAGGTGCGGACTAATTAGGAGGCGGCTGTTACGAAGGATCAGATTAAACCGAATATATATATTTATTACTTGAGATATATTGTATAATATTTGTATATCGTCTGATATCCCTTGTGTATTCTTTGTACATATACACGGAATATCCCTTTACCTAGTACAGACCATAATATTTCGTTCTCCTATTGGACAGCGGTCCACTAGGCGCCACGGCCATACCCCCAATGTCTAGTTCAAAGTCACGCCAAAGACATGCCTGGACATGACCGGCTCTGCGCAAGAATACGAGACAGAAATAAGGCTGGTACTAGATTGTTCACCTAACGTATAAATACGGCGCAGGTGAATACAGAAGTACTGTTACCCAATAAGTTGAAGCCTCACACCACGATACAACGTGCTGTGAAGTGGGCCCGTTTTGCCCCGAAATAGAGCCTTGAGACCGCGTGCGAATTGATAGCTGAAGTATCAGAGTTTAACGCTGTACCGTCGAGTTCGACCTATTCTATTATTTCAGTAATAGTCTATTTATGTATAGTGTATCGTGCGGCTACCGTTCTACAGTGACCAGCATTACCAACGCTTCCTCGTACCAGCTAGTGTGCTTATCCAGGCTGGGCGGCTTAACCTGGTGCCGTCATCCGAGGAGCCCTAGATGAGGACCGTGTGGATATGTACACTGGATAACCTACCCGACGACTACAGAGCCCTTTTCGGCTGGATTATATTTGCTTTGGTCCTGTAGCTGATGGAGCGGAGAATCGTCTACACCCACAATTGTGTGGGATTTACCCTGTGAGGAGCAACGTCGAGCCCGCCTCTAGGACGCCTGAGGCTGGCTAGCTTTCTTCCATGCAGAGCTGCATGCCGGGGAATAGCTGTTGTTCGTCTGCGGATCAAGAGATTATTGCACTGTCTCCTGTACCTGGAGTCTCCTTATTCTTCGTTGACCCAGACTTTCGTTACCGACAAATCCTCTCCCCTGCTGGCCTACAACCGGAGGGACCCTACTAGTATCTCCCGCTGCCCTACTAGTGTACCATATATATAATTCCTAAGATACAGGTGGTATTCATTATCTCCTGCGTAATATTCTAATGGACTTACGCTCTTGACCTATTCACGCACATTCTTCGCCTTACAAGCGCGACTCTAAGTAAAGTAATGTAATATAATATTATTGCTGCTAATAAATATTCTTCTAAACGAGTACTTGTGTGAAACCGTGTTATTGTGGATGTGTTCATCTCATATACCTGTGTACTGTATGGCCAGTAGTAATGTACATAAGACAGTAGTGGTTTAATGATACCATACTTATTCAATACAGTCAGGGAATTGTACCCCTCAGTTACAGGTACTCTGCAGCCTATGAGTGGAACAAACTGCCAGTGTCCATAAAAATTATTGTCTCAGAAGGAATTTTTTAAAAAGAGATGAAGAAATGGCTTAGTCGCGTAGGATGATGATATATGGGGGTGTGCTGTAGACTTTGTGTTTGTTTGTGTTATTGCATTTATTTTGTATTGTATTTATATGTCTTATTTGTGCATTGTGGATACTAGTCATCTTGTCCATTGTCCATTGTGAGGACCACAATGGAAATAAACCGTAAGGTTTTATTGTGTTTTAATCCTCGACGATTTTAGATTATATGTGATGGCTGTACATGTGTGTACTGGTATTGTATGTAATTTTGATTGTCAAATAAATTCAATCAATCAATCAGTGTATACAGTGTTTTTTGGTTTAGAATGTGTCTTATCTTGCATAAAACACAAACCAATTTAGTCCTGACATATTTGACTTGAGGTTTCCAGTTGAGTTTGTGGTCTATTATTACACCCAGAAATGTATTCTCAAATACCCTCTCCAGTTTAATATCAATCATTAGTTCAACCGGTGTATTTACTTGTATATCACGTTTACCAAATATCATGAATTTTTATTTTTTTTTATATTTAATGATAATTTATTTACATCAAACCACACTTTCAGTTTAGCTATGTTACCTAACGTTAACATAAATAGTAGTGTAGCTTGTCCTGTGTACTGCCTCGCTGAAAATCTGTTTGTTTTTAGTTATTTTAACTGGTACTGCTGCCTCAACGTTTCCACAACTTCAACTTAGTTCAAGTTTCAAGTGTCTTTATTAGTTGTCATACAGAAATACAGAATACTTTTGTATGAAATGCTTCTTTCTGTTTAGCTCCTGAGAGTGTGCTAGATAAAATATATAAGTATGAAATAAGTATAATAAGTATAAAATAGAAAGTCAAGTACGTAAACAAGTGTAAACAAAACAAAAATGTTCAATATACAATATGCAGAGTATTAGCTGGAATTTACTGGCTAATGGAAACGATGAGTCTATGTATTTCTATGTAAGGAAACACGGTCTTTGTAGTGTATTTCTATGTATGGAGACACGTCTATGTAGTGTATTTCTGTGTACAGAGACACTGTCTATGTAGTGTATTTCTATGTACGGAGACACAGTCTATGTAGTGTATTTCTATGTATGGAGACATGGTCTATCATGTAGTGTATTTCTATGTATAGAGACACAGTCTATGTAGTGTATTTCTATGTACGGAGACACGGTCTATGTAGTGTATTTCTATGTACGGAGACACAGTCTATGTAGTGTATTTCTGTGTACAGAGACACTGTCTATGTAGAGTATTTCTATGTACAGAGACACAGTCTATAGTAGTGTATTTCTATGTACAGAGACACGTCTATGTAGTGCAGGGGTGGCCAACCAGTCAGAGACTAAATAAGAGCCACAAAAATTACTGTGGTACCACAAAGAGCCACACCATATACCAGCGTTTCTCAACCTTTTTTTTCAGTCACGGCACCCTTCATGTGTTTATACATGTAGGTCTCACCCTCTGGCCTCTGAAGTTGCTAATGTCTTTTTTATTTGGGCCTCACAGGGTTAAAAGTACCCTGTGAGACCCACGGTTGCAAAATTACAAAATCACTTTTAGCCATTTAAAAAAAGAATGTTTATTTAAAAAATGTTAAGCACATGTATAGTCAATTGGTCCTGTTGTTCAGCCTCACAATGCTATTTGATAGTAAATGTGTTTATATGTCCCACCCTCTGGCCTCTGAAGTTGCTAATGTCTTTTTAATTTGGGCCTCACAGGGTTAACCTCTTAAGCCCGAGATATATAGTAAAAGTGTATATTTTCAGCATTACGTTTGTTTGCCAATGATTTTAATTGTTATTAGTGAAATATAAGATTATAGAAATCTCAGGGCATTGAGTCGGAAACCGGCGCATATTGACAGGAGGAAGTGGCACAGCCAAAAGTGAGGATAGGCTTTTGAAGGAAGAGACTCAGGGCTTTCGAATTTCGAAAAACAACCCTACCCAGCTCACACCAGCCCCTGTCAATCATCTGACTTCTGGATTTACTTTTTTATTTCTCTTATTTTTTGGGATTATCTCCCACAAACCTGAACGTTATTGCCATAAAACAGAACGCAGTTAGTTTCTCTACCTTTCTGTGAACGTCTTGCAAAAAACGGTGTTGCAATACGATGAAAAATGGTGGATAAATTTACATTATAAAAAAGATGGCAGAATTCAGTACTGTATCTACAAAACCTTGATTGATTGATTGATTGAAAACTTTATTAACAGATTGCAGAATGGGTACAATACAGTACAGCTCAATACACACAATTGTTAAGGGGATGCAGACCAGAGAAAGACTTTCGTCTTGTTTACATCAGGGTCCCCCATTTTCAATTCATCAGGACATATATGACATACATGACATACAGATAGACAGTACTGCTACATCTATACATTTATGACATACCAGATTTGCAAATACAGTACTGTTTGTGATACAAAAAGAGTCCAGAAAAGGGAGTATATACATTTGACGTAAAAACGGTACATTGGAGGAGGTTGGGTGGGGTTGTGTGGGGGGGGGGGGGGGGTTGGGGGGGGAAACACTGTACAACTGTACAAGCAAAACTGTACATTGGGATATTGACAACCATACTAGGTAATTTACATTGGAGGGGGTTGGGGGGGGGGGGGAACACTGTACAAACAAGCAAAACTGTACATTGGAATATTGACAACCATACTAGGTGAATTACTGTACATTGGAGGGGGTTGGGTTAGGACAGGGGTCGGCAACCTGCGGCCTCGAGGCCGCATGCGGCTCTTACTTTAGCCAATCAGCTGCGGCTCCCTGGCCATTTTTTTTTTTTTTTTTTTTTTTTTACTTTTTTTTTTTCTCCTTTTCTGTGTTTTATTTCAAAGTAGGTCTACACATGGTATTCTTTTTTCAAAGTGGACTACTTTCTATTTTATAAATGTTCCACAAATAAGGGAAGGACTCAAATATACCTGAATAGTTCAGAGTTTTATTTCAAAGTCGGTCTACAGACACCAGTGTTTTGTCTCCTCTTCTGTGTTTTATTAAAAAATAGGTCTACACAGCCAGTATTTTTTCTCCTCTTCATAAGAGTTTGAGGTTTTCCTTTGTTATAACAGGTAAAAACAACAATTAAAAAGTCAAATTTTTTCTTTTTGTTGCTTTATAATCCCATTAATGCAACAAATTGTGTGCTATAAGTATAAAGTATAATAAATCGCAAATTACTTTGGGTATGCAATTGTCAGGCGTTTTATGCTAAATGTGGGGTATGCTTGGGGATATATAAAACGTTATACACTGTGTTATCTTCATTTTAACTCTTTCAGTGCCACGCCTGGTTTTCCGTTTTACCGCTTGAATGCCACCATCGGCGCCAATGTTAACGTTAATATCGCCTAATCTATGTTTTAAATTATGGCTATGTGTCTAATCTGCCCATCGCATTATCAAAGACTATTTTCCAGTCAGTGCTGTGAAGGCAGATTGTTTTTTTATCGCGTCGTTTCCGTTTCAGAGCAGTTAGAAAAGCCCCCGTTTTGATATAAAAAACAGCTCATTCTGGAGCATTCTATGAAAATCGTCTTTTAGTGGAATATTCCACAACGTTGATATTCGTCGGCCTTTTTATGAATCGTTTTCAAATAAACGCTAGATGATCAATATTATACGTGCACGCAAGCACATTACGGCCGCGCACTGATAATCGCTCCGTTGATTTCCTCACAGACTTTTACAGTGAAACCGAAAGAAGACATTTTACAAAACAGCTTATAACTTCATCAAACTTACTCCGATTATCCTACCACTGATAACATAGAGTCCTTACCTGACATCAGATGGTATCCAACTGGTATATTCCAATTCCTGATCACCATACTCGGGTAGGCTCGGGTGATGCAATAATTTTTCAGATCGCAAAAAAAAGAAAATAATAATAATTCAGAGAAATCTCGTGAGTGGCACGCAACCACCTATAAAAAACCCAGAGAAATCTCGTGAGTGGCACTGAAAGAGTTAAGGGTAAATAGGTTGTGCGGCTCCCTGAGCATTTTATTTTGTGGGACGGGGGAAAAGTGGCTCTTTTGATAGTAAAGGTTGCTGAGCCCTGGGTTAGGACATTTACAGGGGCCAGTTTCGAATTGCAGTCTCCCGTAGGTGTTCCTTGAGAGTGGTTTTGAAAGTGGGTAGTGATTCACATTCCTTTACAGCTTTCAAGTTTCAAGTTTCTTTAATAGTTGTCATACAGAAGTACAGAATACTTTCATACAAAATGCTTCTTACTGTTACGCTCCAGAGACTGTGCTAGACAAGATAGTATCAAATAACATAGTATAGCATGTAGTTTAGAAGAAGAAAATGAGGTCACAGTGTTCGGTATAGACATATGTACAATGTTCTGAGTTACCATATAATATACAATACTATGCAGTGTACTAATGTACAGTACTATATAGTGCAAAGCAGAAATGGGATGAGGTACAATTTAGTTACAATTTACAGTAAGGTGTACGAGTTGTAGTGCAATCCTTCATCAATAAATATAAAGTGTGGGGAGTGGGTGCTACAGTGTGTTTGTTTAAAGTGGGTGTGTGCTATAAAGTGTGTGGAGTGGGTGCTACAGTGTGTTTGTTTAAAGTGAGTGTGTGCGTGTGGATGTGTGTGCTATGTGCGTTTGGTGGTTGTTGTTGTGTAGGGGAGGATCTATGGTGGTTGTTGTTGTGTAGTGTTCATTCATTGTTCGTTTAGCAGCCTGATGGCCTGGGGATAGAAGCTTCTTCTGAGTCTTTCTGTGCTCGCCTTGAGACTCCGGTATCGCTTGCCTGACCGCAGCAGTTCAAAGAGGCAGTTGTTCGGGTGACTGGAGTCTTTAATGATTCTCTTAGCCTTGCCCTTGCAACGCTTGTTGTAAATGTTCTGGAGGGTGGGGAGCCCCCCTCCAATTGTGCGTTCGGCTGAACATGTCACTCTTTGTAGTCTGCTTCGGTCTTGTGCAGTGCTATTCCCAAACCAGGAGGTGATGTTGCCGGTCAAGATGCTCTCTATTGTACATGAGTAGAAGTTCTTAAGGATCTTCTGACTGACTTGGAACTTCCTTAGGCGCCTGAGGAAGTAGAGGCGTTGTCGTGCCTTCTTCACAACACTGTCAATGTGTGTGGTCCATGTCAAGTCCTCGGATATGTAGGCTCCGAGGTACTTAAAGCTGTTGACTCTCTCAACCGGTGCCCCGTCGATGCTGAGGGGGCTGTAGTCCTTGACCCCCGACCTCCTGAAGTCCACAATCATCTCCTTTGTTTTGCTGACGTTCAGGGAGAGGCTGTTTTCCTGGCACCATCCCGCCAGGACCTTGACCTCTTCCAGGTAGGCCCTCTCGTCGTTGGCAGAGATCAGGCCCACCACCACTGTGTCGTCAGCAAATTTGATGATTGTATTGCTACTCCGCTGAGCCACACAGTCGTGTGTGTACAGGGAGTAGAGGAGGGGACTCAGAACACAGCCCTGGGGGGCCCCTATGTTGAGGGTGATGGATGAGGAGGTGCAGTTGCCTGCTCTCACCACCTGGGGTCTGCCAGTCAGGAAGTCCAAGACCCACTGGCAGAGGTCATAGTTCAAGCCCAGGTCCCTGAGCTTGGCTATGAGTATGGAGGGGACTATGGTATTGAATGCCGAGCTGTAGTCGATGAATAGCATTCTCACATAGTTCCCCTGCCTCTTGTCCAGGTGTGATGCTGCTGTGTGCAGCACATGGGCTATGGCGTCCTCCGTGGACCTGTTGGGGCGGTATGCAAATTGCAGGGGGTCCATGTTGATGGGGAGGGAGGAGCAGATGTAGCCCTTTACTAGCTTCTCAAAGCACTTCATGGCTATGGAGGTGAGAGCTACAGGGCGGTAGTCGTTGAGGCAAGCAGGCTTGGATTTTTTGGGTACAGGGATAATCAAGTTCAAGTTCTTTAATAGTTGTCATACAGAAGTACAGAATACTTTCATACAAAATGCTTCTTACTGTTACGCTCCAGAGACTGTGCTAGACAAGATAGTATCAAATAACATAATAACATAATATAGCATGAATTTAGAAGAAGAAAATGAGGTCACAGTTGTTCGGTATAGACATATGTACAATGTTCTGAGTTACCATATAATATACAATACACAACTATGCAGTGTACTAATGTACAGTACTATCTAGTGCAAAGCAGAAATGGGATGAGGTAAAATTTTAGGTACAATTTACAGTAAGGTGTACGAGTTGTAGTGCAATCCTTCATCCATAAATATAAAGTGTGGGGAGTGGGTGCTACAGTGTGTTTGTTTAAAGTGGGTGTGTGCTATAAAGTGTGTGTAGTGGGTGCTACAGTGTGTTTGTTTAAAGTGAGTGTGTGCGTGTGGATGTGTGTGCTATGTGTGTTTGGTGGTTGTTGTTGTGTAGTGTTCATTCATTGTTCGTTTAGCAGCCTGATGGCCTGGGGATAGAAGCTACTTCTGAGTCTTTCTGTGCTCGCCTTGAGACTCCTGTATCGCTTGCCTGACGGCAGCAGTTCAAAGAGGCAGTTGTTCGGGTGGCTCGAGTCCTTAATAATTCTCTTAGCCTTCCCCTTGCAACGCTTGTAGTAAATGTTCTGGAGGGTGGGGAGCCCCCCTCCAATTGTGCGTTCGGCTGAACGTGTCACTCTTTGTAGTCTGCTTTGGTCTTTTGCAGTGCTATTCCCAAACCAGGAGGTGATGTTGCCGGTCAAGATGCTCTCTATTGTACATGAGTAGAAGTTCTTAAGGATCTTCTGGCTGACTTGGAACTTCCTTAGGCGCCTGAGGAAGTAGAGGCGTTGTCGTGCCTTCTTCACCACACTGTTAATGTGTATGGTCCATTTCAAGTCCTCGGATATGTGGGCTCCGAGGTACTTGAAGCTGTTGACTCTCTCAACCGGTGCCCCGTCGATGCTGAGGGGGCTGTAGTCCTTGACCCCCGACCTCCTGAAGTCCACAATCATCTCCTTTGTTTTGCTGACGTTCAGGGAGAGGCTGTTTTCCTGGCACCATCCCGCCAGGACCTTGACCTCTTCCAGGTAGGCCCTCTCGTCGTTGGCAGAGATCAGGCCCACCACCACTGTGTCGTCAGCAAATTTGACGATTGTATTGCTACTCCGCTGAGCCACACAGTCGTGTGTGTACAGGGAGTAGAGGAGGGGACTCAGAACACAGCCCTGGGGGGCCCCTATGTTGAGGGTGATGGATGAGGAGGTGCAGTTGCCTGCTCTCACCACCTGGGGTCTGCCAGTCAGGAAGTCCAAGACCCACTGGCAGAGGTCATAGCCCAAGCCCAGGTCCCTGAGCTTGGCTATGAGTATGGAGGGGACTATGGTATTGAATGCCGAGCTGTAGTCGATGAATAGCATTCTCACATAGTTCCCCTGCCTCTTGTCCAGGTGTGATGCTGCTGTGTGCAGCACATGGGATATGGCGTCCTCCGTGGACCTGTTGGGGCGGTATGCAAATTGCAGGGGGTCCATGTTGATGGGGAGGGAGGAGCAGATGTAGCCCTTTACTAGCTTCTCAAAGCACTTCATGGCTATGGAGGTGAGAGCTACAGGGCGGTAGTCGTTGAGGCAAGCAGGCTTGGATTTTTTGGGTACAGGGATAATAGTGGACTTCTTCAGGCAGGTGGGGATGACAGCCTGTTCTAAGGACAGGTTAAATATGTCAGTGAATACTGGGGCCAGTTGGTCGGCACAGACTTTTAGGACGCGGCCGGGGATGCCGTCCGGACCTGCTGCCTTCCTGATATTCACTTTTTTAAAGGTCCGCCTCACCTCATGCTCTGTTACCCTGAACACTGCGCCTCCATCAGCAGCCGACCCCCCCCCCCCCATTGCCGAGGCTTGTGAGCTGGTGTTGTTATTACCAGCATCAAACCTCGCATAGAAGGTATTGAGGTCGTTTGCTAAGGAGATGTCACTGTTCAGTTTGAGGGAGGCGCCTTTGTAGTCTGTCATCGTTTTGAGCCCCTGCCACATAGCTCTAGAGTCAGCTTGTTCAAACTGGAGTTCAATTTTATCCCTGTAGCGCCGTTTGGCCTCTGACACTGTCCTCCTTACGTTGTGTTGCGCCACCTTGTGGTCGTTCATGTTGCCTGCCACTAGGCCGTCATTGTATGCTTTGGTGCGCTCTCTCAGAGCTTCACGGACGGATTTGTCTACCCAGGGTTTTTGATTTGGGTAAACTTTCATTTTGGTAGTGGGGATTGTTTCTTTCACCCTAGTACAGACATAGTCCAGCACTGTCTCCGTGTAGGCATTAATGTTATCTGTGTCGCGGAATACAATCCAGTCTGTGTTGTGAAACACTGACACTAGTGTATCCTCTGACGTCACATCCCATTTCTGCACCTCTCGCGAGACTACGGGAGTACTTTTAATTCTTTGTCTGTACTTTGGTGTAAGGAAAATGGATGCGTGATCTGACTTGCCAAAGCCACTATCAGAATGAGCCTTGTAGCCACCTTTAAATTGCGTGTAACAGTGATCTAGGATGTTACCGCCTCTGGTGTTGCAAGTCACATGCTGGTAGAAATCAGGCAATACCTTTCTCAGATTGGCGCTATTGAAATCTCCCAGTACTAAAATGGCGGCGTTAACGTTCGTCGCTTGTATATTGTTTACCTCGTCGTGTAGTCTGGAGAGCGCGGCGTTGTTGTTGGCTTGCGGTGGAATATACACTCCGACCAGGATGATCGCCGTTAACTCCCTCGGGAGGAAGAAAGGACGACACTTGATGGTTATATATTCCAGTTCTGGGGAGCAGTGATTGGATAATTCCTTCACATTCGTTGGATCACTCCAATTTTTGTTAAACATGAAGGCAATACCTCCACCACGTTGTTTACCGGACTCTGATTGTGTCCGATCCTTCCTATGGATAAAGAAATGATCCGCTGGTTGAATCGCGTGATCTGGAACCTCCGGTGTTAGCCATGTTTCGGTGAAGCAAAGGACATTGCAGTCCCTAACGTCTCTTTGATATTGAATCCTTGCTCGGATGTCATCCAGTTTATTGTCTATTGATTGTACATTGGCTAGCAATATACTGGGAAGTGGTGTACGGTGTCGTCTGGATCTCAGCCTGTTTCGGATCCCAGACCTTTTTCCTCGTCTTCGCGGCAGCTTTTGGTGGTCTTGTCCATGGCCGGCATAACAAAGGATCTCGGTGGGCCATTTCTGCTGTTCAGCGATCCGATCCAGAGAGCAATCCAAACGGTAAGTTTTTCTTAATCCAATGTCAATGATTGACTGACGGTCATACACATATAATGCACCAACAGTTGGTGCAAACAAAACTCCTAATACTATAAAAATTAACAAAATAAAGCACAGTCTCGTCGGAGCGATCAGAGAGGCAGCCATCAGAGCAGCGCCATATAGCTGTTTCCTATAGCCATAATAGTGGACTTCTTCAGGCAGGTGGGGATGATAGCCTGTTCTAAGGACAGGTTGAAGATGTCAGTGAATACTGGGGCCAGTTGGTCGGCACAGACTTTTAGGACGCGGCCGGGGATGCCGTCCGGACCTGCTGCCTTCCTGATATTCACTTTTTTAAAGGTCCGCCTCACCTCATGCTCTGTTACCCTGAACACTGCGCCTCCATCAGCAGCCGACCCCCCCCCCATTGCCGTGGCTTGTGAGCTGGTGTTGTTATTACCAGCATCAAACCTCGCATAGAAGGTATTGAGGTCATTTGCTAAGGAGATGTCACTGTTCAGTTTGAGGGAGGCGCCTTTGTAGTCTGTCATCGTTTTGAGCCCCTGCCACATAGCTCTAGAGTCAGCTTGTTCAAACTGGAGTTCAATTTTATCCCTGTAGCGCCGTTTGGCCTCTGACACTGTCCTCCTTACGTTGTGTCGCGCCACCTTGTGGTCATTCATGTTGCCTGCCACTAGGCCGTCGTTGTATGCTTTGGTGCGCTCTCTCAGAGCTTCATGGACGGATTTGTCTACCCAGGGTTTTTGATTTGGGTAAACTCTCATTTTGGTAGTGGGGATTGTTTCTTCCACCATAGTACAAACATAGTTCAGCACTGTTTCCGTGTAGACATTAATGTTATCTGTGTCGCGGAACACATTCCAGTCTTTGCAGTGAAATGCAGACCGGAGCGTCTCCTCTGACGTCAAATCCCATTTCTGCACCTCTCGCGAGACTACAGGAGTACTTTTGATTCTCTGTTTGTACATTGGTGAAAGAAAGATTGACGCGTGATCTGATTTACCAAAGCCACTATCAGAATGAGCCTTGTAGCCACCTTTAAATTGCGTGTAACAGTGATCTAGGATGTTACCGCCTCTGGTGTTGCAAGTCACATGCTGATAGAAGTCAGGTAATACCTTTCTCAGATTGGCGCTATTGAAATCACCCAGAACCAAAATGGCGGCGTTAACGTTCGCCGCTTGTATTCTATTTACCTCGCCCTACCTTTGGGTAGGGCGTTCCACATTGATGTGGCATAATTGCGAAACGTGTTTAGTCCCTTGTTTGAGCCGAATCTGGGTTTAACATGATTTGTGGAGCTCCCTCTGGTGTTGTGATCGTGGTATTCACTGACCTTTGGGAAGTATTTTGACATGTACTACATGGGGACCTGGGTCGTGTAGTGTATCTTGTAGACCAGGCCCATTGCAAGTTGCTGTACTCTGTCGTCTACTCTAAGCCATCCTAGGTTGTCAAAGTGGGCAGGGGTGAGGTGGGTTCTAGGAGTAGGGTCAAGCAGTAGTCTGACCAGTTTGTTTTGAGATGTTTGTAATTTTGTTTTAGCGCCTTTTGAGGTGCTTTGGTACCATGAGGTGCAAGCATAGTCGTAGTACCCTTGAATGAGTGCTCCTGCCAGAGTCTTCAGGGTATTCTTGTTTACCAGAGAGGAGATCCGGTACAAGAATCGAGTTCGTTGGTTGACTTTTTTTATTACATTGGATGCCATTTTGTCACAGGAGAGATTAGCCTCTAGGATGGAACCCAGGTAGGTAATTTCATCTTTCCTTGTGACAATATTGTCACCCACTGTAACTGAGAAGCCGTCGGTCTTGCTGAGTTTGTTATTTGAACCGAAGAGAATGGACTCTGTTTTGCCCATGTGTAATGATAGTTTGTTATCAGCGAGCCATATGCAACCATTTTTCAACCTGTAACTTGTTCTTGTCAGAGACCAGCAGGGCTGAGTCGTCCGCAAACAGGAACAAGTTGCAGTCACAAGTGTAATATCCTAGGGATATCTGTGTAGCCCATAGCCTACCACAGCACAGCAATGATGCGTGCGTGATGACGTGTTACGTATTCCAGTCATCTCATATGCAGGAGCTGTTCCTTGTGTTGTCATTGCTGCCCGGGACGTGTGAATAAACGGTAACCCAATAAGCAGTCGCCCGATTCTATCATTCCCTATAGACACTAAGAGTGACATTAAGCGGAATATTACATGGTGCCAGAAGCCGGGTCTTTTTCGAACCCATGCCAAGAAAGAGAAAGAGAAAGAAGGACAATATGGAGGCTGCAGCAGTACCAATGCCGACGATGCATTGGGAATCCTCAAACCTACCTGACGCATGGAAAAATTTCCGCCGGCACGTCGAGCTAATGTTTAGCGGCCCGTTCAACGGCAAGACAGAGGAAATCAAATGCAGCTACCTCCTATTATGGATCGGGGAAAAGGGAAGAGACATCTTCAACACCTGGCAGTTGTCCGACGCCGACAGGAAGAAGCTTAAAAGCTACTACGACAAATATGAAGAGTATGTTATGCCAAAGGCGAATCCCATATTTGCAAGGTACAAATTTCAGGAGAAGGTCCAGGGGCCTAGCGAAAGTGTTGACCAGTTTGTTACAGAACTAAGACTGCTCGTGAATGACTGTAACTACCCCAATAGTGAGGAGATGGTTAGAGATAGAATTGTTTTTGCTACAAACTCTGTAAGGGTCCGTGAGAAGCTATTGAGCCACGGGGCAGCGCTAATGTTCGAGAAGGCCATGGACATAGCACGCTCCCACGAGCTAGCCCAGGTACAGATGAAGCTAATGATTAGCTCAGGGGCTAACGCTAGCCAGGACGTGCACGCGGTCGGCAAGAAGCCGTACGGGGCACGTACACAGCGCCCAGCCATGGACAAATACAGAAGCAACAGAGAAGACTCGACAGATAACACATGTAGGAACTGTGGAAGAGAGCGCCACACGGAGTCAGAAGACTGCCCAGCTAAAGGTCGCAAATGCAATAAATGCCAGAAATTCAACCATTTTGCAAACGTGTGCAGAAGCCGCTCAGACGTGCGCGGCAAGAGGAAGGACGTGCACGAGGTATCAGAGGAATGTGCATGTGCGCAACAGGATGACGAATGGTTTGTGGACTCCATCGTAACGGAGCACGCAGACACGAAGCGAGAACAGGCGTTCGCTGAGTTGGAGGTTGGTAAAGTCAACAAGCACAAAATAAAGTTTAAAATTGACACTGGTGCACAAGCGAACGTAATGCCAACAGTAACCTTCCACCAGATGTACGGAAAAGTGACACTAGGCCCACCATCCAGCCGACTCTCAGGATATGGTGGCCATGCTCTCAAGGTAGAGGGGTCATGCAAACTCACATGCAAGCATAAAGAAAATGTGCAAAAGTTGGACTTTGATGTTGTGACCACTAATTCCCCCCCTGTATTGAGTTTAAGAGCATGCCTAGATCTGAACTTAGTAAAAATGATACACGTTGTGGATGCACAGGTAGAGGACCCTGTTAACGTCAGGCAGGAGTTTCCAGATGTGTTTCAGGGCATCGGGCTATTCCCAGGGGAATGCAGTATCAGCATAGACCCAGCGGCTACGCCAGTCATATACCCCCCCAGGCGCATTCCATACGCTCTCCGTGGGCGTCTCAAAGAGGAACTGGACAACATGGAGAAGTCAAACGTCATAAAGAAGGTGACAGAACCCACAGAATGGGTCAGCGCCCTCGTCGTTGTGGAAAGACGCGACGGTAGGCTACGAGTGTGTTTGGACCCCCGAGACCTCAACAGGGCGATCCAGAGACCACACTACCCGCTCCCAACATTGGACGACATAACCCCAAGGCTCGCCCGGAGCAAAGTACTTCAGTGTACTCGACGCAAGATCGGGCTACTGGGCGATCAAACTGACTGAACAATCATCAAAGTTAACTACTTTCAACACGGTGCACGGAAGATACAGGTTCCTACGGCCCCCATTTGGGATCATCTCAGCGCAGGATGAGTTCCAGAGGCGGATCGATGACACATATGAGGGACTGTCGGGTGTGTCCGCCATCGTGGACGACGTGTTGGTCTACGGCCACACCAGAGCCGAGCATGATGCAAACCTGCGCGCCATGCTACAAAGGACAAGGGAAAGAGGGGTGAAACTCAACCCAGACAAGAGTGTCATCTGTGTGACCGAGGTAAGCTACTTCGGTCACAGACTGACACAGGAAGGCATTCGACCAGACCCAGACAAGGTCAAAGCGATCAGGGAGATGGAGCCGCCAAAGAACAAGGCTGAGCTGGAAACGATCTTAGGAATGGTCACATACCTCTCAAAGTTTGCTCCAGGACTGTCCGACGTGAACGCGCCACTGCGCCAACTCGTGAAGGAAAGCAGTGAATTCCAGTGGGACCCTGTGCACGACCAAGCGTTCCAACAGATGAAAGAGCTCATAACCCGTGAGCCGGGCCCCGTCCTCACATATTTCTACCACACCAAACCTGTGAGACTCCAGGTCGACGCCTCAAAAAGCGGACTAGGCGCAGTCTTACTGCAGGACGGTAAGCCAGTCGCGTACGCATCTAAAGCTCTGAACAAGACCGAAGAGAACTATGCGCAAATAGAAAAGGAGTTGTACGCTGTCCTTTTCGGATGCAAGAGGTTCCACCAGTACCTGTATGGTCGACAGGTAGTGGTAGAGTCAGACCACAAGCCACTCGAAGCGATCCTCAGAAAATCGCTCGCTGCTGCGCCGCCGCGTTTGCAACGCATGATACTGCAGTTCCAAAGGTATGACATCATCATTATGCACCGCCCAGGGAAAGACATTCCAGTGGCGGACACCCTGTCGAGAAAGTCTATCACCTACCACGACCGCACACTGAGTGAGGGTATGGACACACAAGTACACACAGTCCTGAGCACCCTGCCTGTGAGCGACAACAAAATGACTGAGATCAAAGCAGCCACCGCCCAAGACCAACAGCTCATCACCCTAAGACAGATCTGCGAGTCAGGATGGCCTGAGACACGAAAGACGTGTCCACCCAGTGTTGCCGACTACTGGAACCACAGGGACGAGATCACGGTGATGGACGACGTCCTCTTTAAGGGTGAGAAGATTATCGTGCCACACACGCTGAGACAGGACATGTTAACACGCATACACACAGGCCACCAGGGTATAGAAAAGTCTAAAGAGAGGGCGAGGGATGTGCTATTTTGGCCTGGAATGGGTAGACAAATAGAGGAAATGGTAGGCTCATGCAGCACATGTCAACAGTATCGTAGCTCCAACCCCAAAGAGCCAATGATATCTCATCAGATACCTGACCGACCATGGCAGACCGTCGCCACAGACCTCTTTACATTACATGGAGAGGACTACATAGTCACAGTAGACTATTATAGCAGGTACATTGAGGTAGACAAACTATGCAGCACCACTACATCAGCCGTCGTGCGAATGCTCAAAGCCCAGTTCGCAAGGCTAGGCATACCAGAAACCGTAGTCAGTGACAAGGGCCCATGCTATAGCTCCAGTGAATTTAAGACATTCGCACAGGACTGGGACTTTAGACATGTAACTAGCAGCCCTACTTACGCCCAGAGCAATGGCCTTGCAGAGAAGGGAGTCCAGATTGCAAAGTCACTGTTAGAGAAGGCTAGAGTAGACAACAAGGACCCATACTTGAGTCTGTTAGAATATAGAAATACACCAGTTGACAACCTCAAGTCACCCGCACAACTACTCATGAGCAGATGCCTACGCTCTATCCTCCCCACCACCAGTCAGCAGTTACGACCACAGGTTGTAAACCAGAGCACAGTGCGCGCCAAGAGAGAACTATGCCAACAAAGACAGAAACATTACTATGATCGGACCGCAAGACCGTTGCCGACTCTGCAGGACGGAGAGGCCGTCCGTTTAAACAGAGTAATGGACAATGGAAGCCCGCCACTGTCATTCAACCAGCAGGCGCTGAAAGGTCTTACTACGTTCGTACTGATGAAGGCCAGGAATACAGGCGCAACAGACGTCACCTGTTACAGACAAAAGAGACTGACCGAGGTACCCACCGAACAATGGCACAGGAGGCCAACACCCAGCCCCAGCAGCCTGAGATGGCATCACCGGAATGTCCACCACCTGAAGGTCCAGATGAACATTCTAGGTGCATCACTACCAGATCTGGTCGCATCGTTAAGCCAAGAGTAAAGCTTGACATTTAAGATCCTAAGACCCTACTCAGTGGACCCTGAATCATTACGGCCACGTGAAATTGAAATGCATGTAAAAAAAAAAAAAAAAAAAACGGAGAGAAGAGGAAATATTGTAATTATTGTAATTATCATAATAATTGACATGTTTTGAGACCATTTTCTAATTATACCGTTTCTGCTTATATTGTTTAAATATAAATAATGGTCCACAGGTGTGTGAATATAGAACAAACGGTACCGTATATTGTAAAGTAATGTTTTCAGGATTCTAGGTTGCCACCGTGAGTTTCATCTTAGGAAGGGAGATGTAATATCCTAGGGATATCTGTGTAGCCCATAGCCTACCACAGCACAGCAATGATGCGTGCGTGATGACGTGTTACGTATTCCAGTCATCTCATATGCAGGTGCTGTTCCTTGTGTTGTCATTGCTGCCCGGGACGTGTGAATAAACGGTAACCCAATAAGCAGTCGCCCGATTCTATCATTCCCTATAGACACTAAGACGACATTTCATTTGCATAAATTAAACCTTCTGTTTAATCATCTTCCCTCAGGTCTGGTAAATTTTAGCATGGTGTTATTCACAGTCAAACATATATATATTTTTTTAAATAGAATTGATATTCTCCTTTGGTCCATTACAATTTACTCAAGCCTAGTAACAGACACACTATTTCTGACACTGATCCATACTGTATGTCCCTAGATTCAGATACCAAGAACATGCAAATGGACCATTTAAAAATAAAAATAAATTGTAAATGTTTATTCTACGTCCTTATGGAATGAGTGACATAAAAAAAAAAAAAGTAAAAAAAAATATATATTTATATAGGCCCTATATATTATAATATTTTTTTTTTATTATTATTATTTTTATGGATGGAAGACTGAGCCACACATTGACGGGCAAAGAGCCGCGGTTGGCCACCCCTGATGTAGTGTATTTCTATGTACGGAGACACAGTCTATGTAGTGTATTTCTATGTACGGAGATACGGTCTGAGTATTTCTAACACTTGCTGAGAAACATTGCAGCTCTATCAGGAAATGCAGAGTCATCATTCATCAGGACCCATTAGAATAATTAACACTGCAGTGTGTGTCTGTATGTGTGTGTTCAGTTCTACTCCCTACAGTGTATTCAGTAATATCTTGGTACTCTACAGACCAGGAGGTTTGTATTTATTATTCGTTTAATTTTTTTTTTTATTCCTGTTGGACATCCAGACTATAGACTTAAAGGGTCATTTCTTAACTTTAATCCTGTCATTTTATTGCCAGGACATAATGTCAAGTCAAGTCAAGTGAAGAGTTTTATTTGTCAAGGCATACGAGTATACAATGAAATGCGGGTGGTCTTGCCCGCAACAATGTGCAATACAGTGGGTACAACATATAATAGAATCCAATAAAATTTTTTTTTTTGCAATAACAGGTAACAGGTAACATGGTGTGACATCAAAATCGGTATCTGTACATAGTTATTTACAGAGCATATAGGACATGCTAGGTAGCTTTGGTAGTGCAATACACTGTTACTGTTGCTAATACTGATTTAAAGTGGCTTTTCCTTTTGGCAATAAGTGTGAGTGTGTGCGCATGAGTGTGTACCCGCTCATGTTGAAGTGTTAAAGTGGCTGCTAGTGTGTGAGCGTGCACAGCGTGCGTGTCGTGTGTGTGCTCATGTGTGCTTATCAGGTGCGGATTTAGGATTATAGGAGATCCGGGGCTTAGCCCAGATAGGTGCCCGCCTTTTTTTTTAAATTTTTTTATAAATTTTTTTTAATTATTTTTTTCCTTTTTTTTTTTGCATGCAAGGGGTGGTTTGGAGGGTGTCAGGCACGACCCCCTCCACGGCAGATATTTTTTTTGAATAAAATAACCTGTACGTGCAATTTCCTGTAATATAGAGCCTTCAATCTTGACCAATATAGCTGCTCTTTTCACTATAAAACTCAGTTAACCATAACGTAGTTATGGTTAGATTTATATATTGGGGGGGGATATATCATATTTTTCATATGATCAAAAAGTGGTGGAGCAAGAGCATACCTTTGCTCCCCCAAGTTCAATAGTGGGAGAGCAGAGATGCTCCGAATGCTCTTATGGCCAGGCGTCTATGATTCACTGATACAAAGTAAAATAGTGCAGTGCAATAAAATAGTTAGTAAAATAGAATAAAATAATGCAATAGTGCATTGCAATAAAATAGTTATCATCGTATTTTTTCGGGAGGCCAGTAAGGAGTGCATTACAGTAGTCGAGTTGGCTTGAAATAAAGGCATGGATCTGGGTTTCAGCGTCCTTTTGATTTATAAATGGCCGTACTTTAGCTATGTTTCTAAGGTGGAAGAATTAAGTTTGTCAACTTGTTGATTGTGATTTAAAGCTTAGGTCTGAGTCTACCATGACACCAAGACTTAACTCACTCAAATACAGTTAACAGCTGGATAGACCACAGATGGAAATTAGCTTCTGCTAAATCTGGTGCAAACATATTTTCATGTAACAATGATGAATTGTCAAAAAAAAAAAAAAGCTTTTTTATAAAATAGATTCGGGGCTTTTCAGAAAACATTCGGGGCTTGAGCCCAAGTAGCCACCCCCTAGCTCCGCCCCTGGTGCTTATGTGTGGATAGTTCAGTGTTCTGTGGTACTCAATGTTCGTTGTTCAGGACTCTGATGGCCTGGGGGAAGAAGCTAAGCCTAAGCCTCTCTGTCCTAGTAGCTGGGGTTTGCAGGCGTCTGCCTGACCTCAGCAGCTGAAACAGGCTGTTATTGAGGTGGTGGGGGTCTTTCATTATTCTGCAGGCTCTGGATTTGCACCTCTTGTTGTATAGAACCTGCAGGGGAGGTAGTGCAATACCCGTGGTACGCTCGGCTGAGCGCACCACTCTCTGTAGGGCCTTCTTGTCCTGTGCCGTGCTGTTTCCATACCAGGCAGTGATGTTTCCGGTTAGGATGCTCTCTACAGCTCCTGAGTAGAAGGACTGGAGTATCTTCCCCGATACTCTGAACTTCCTTAACTGTCTCAGGTGGTAGAGGCGCTTTCTTTACTACTGTGTCTGTGTGTTGACCATGTCAGGTCCTCTGAGATGTGGACATTATCCTCTGATAATGATAATGTTATCAGAAGGACATGTGATCATGTTGTGAGGAGGACTTTACTGACTGACTGACTGACTGACTGACTGATTGATTGATTGATTGAGTGATTGACAGGCGAGCTGACCTTTGCCATGTCTGTCTCCAGGCTCCGCCATCTTGTTCCTCTTCACTTCCTGGTTTTCCAAAGAGTGGACAGGGCCATCCACGACAGGGGAGGAGTCCTGATTATCCATTATCAACCTACAGAAGACAGGGGGTTAGCCTGTGGCTAGCAGGGCCCATTGTTTTCAATGATGAATGCTAACAAAGTAATGTAGAATTGTGGTACCAGTCTAATTCCCTAACCCTGAAACTAACGTGATCAGTAAGGAATAATCAACTTGTAGGTGTGTGTTAAACGGTTTTAAGGCATGACATGGAGGTGAAGAACCACCCGACGCACAGTGGAGTGCCTTAAAATGGTTTAACACACACCACAGTTGATTATTCCTCTTATACCATGGTAATTTGCCAAACACAAAAAAGACATGCCATTTACTCATTTTCTACATTAGAATCTAAAGAAATATGTTGTTTATGCTTTGCTCACTGCTGTCCTTCATTATAGTCCCTCTGCGTTACCTTAGCTACCATAAAAGAACACGCCAACATTTTGGGAAATTAGCTTATCGTCTTCTCCAGAGAGAGACAAGAAGATAGATACCAGTCTCCTCTCTGTGCGTTCAGTAGAAAGCTATCTGGCTGCATGTTAGCCTAGCTTAGCACAATGAATAGAAGTGGACATGGCCGGTTAGCCTAGGCATTGTCCAACTAACACCTCTCCCGAAGGCTAACTGGCCATGTCCGCTCCATTCATTGTGCTAAGCTAGGCTAACATGCAGCCAGATAGCTTATATCCATAGATGTGTGACTTGGCCACAATAAGGTAATTTATAGGCCTTATATTCTATATTCATATTTCAAATTGCATGTGTCCGGGTGGCAGAATTCATTACTGTATCTACAAAACCTTCTGTTTAATCATCTTCCCTTTATTCATTTGCTTTTTTTTTTTTTATCAAATATTTTTCTTTTCTTTTTCTTTCTTTTTTTTCCAACATGAAACAAAACATATATCACAATACAATAATAATAATACATAAAAAGACTTCCCAAGACAATAACTTAACACCACATGACAAGACAATAACTGATACAGACTGTACAGTGATCATCCTACATGGACACTCGCTCGTTCTTCCCCCCCCCCCCCCCCCCCCGCTCACCCAAGGACCTCAACATGAATCACACTCACAATACATTATTCAGTAAAAAAAACTAAAATCAAAACAAATTCCCAAACTTATATGCGTTCTTTTAACTTTGCCACTGCAGCCTACCAAATTGCGATATTAGATTCCTTAACCCCTACAACACGTGCCGTGGATATCTCCAAATAGATCACATCAAGGTAGGTGAGAAACCATACCTTCGGGCAGAGTTTGTCTGGGTGAAACCAACGTGAGGCAATAAAAAAAATTGCGGCTGTGAGGCCGGCCAAAATGAGTCTTTTCACCTGTATAGAGGTCGGTAATTGAGAGAGATCATTCAATAATAATACAGAAGGAGATACAGGTATGGTTAAAGAGAAAATGTCTGAGAGCTGGTATGTAACATTTTCCCAAAAACTCACAACAGGAGGGCATTCCCAGTACATATGCATAAATATACCTGTGGTGCCGTTTGGACACAAGGTACATAAAGAGTCAGGTCTGAGACCCATTGAATTCAATCGTCTAGGGGTTAAATAAGTTCTGTGAATAAAATTTAGGTGAATCTGTTGGTGATCTGGGTTGTGTGATGATAACCGAACATTTTCCCAGACTGCATCCCAATCAAAATCTACATCCAACTCCTGGACATCCTTTCTCCAAATCGTATCCAGGGGAAGGTCTTTATACGAGGACATGAGTAAATGGCGATAAAAGTCAGAAACAAAGCCTCTCAATGTCTCTTTGTCATAAAATAATTTGTGAAAGCGGTGATGCACTAGTGGAGCGTCCCATGGCACGCCATGAGCCTTCAGAGCTGCTCTTATTTGTAAATAAAAGGAGGTTCCGGGGAGATCATATCCGTTGGATATATCCTGAAAAGAGCGGAGACCAGAGTTATCGAAGATATCCCCCAATGAAAGCGAAGCAGCGCCTCTACCACCTGAGACAGTTAAGGAAGTTCAGAGTATCGGGGAAGATACTCCAGTCCTTCTACTCAGGAGCTGTAGAGAGCATCTTGACCGGAAACATCACTGCCTGGTATGGGAACAGCACGGCACAGGACAAGAAGGCCCTACAGAGAGTGGTGCGCTCAGCCGAGCGTACCACGGGTATTGCGCTACCTCCCCTGCAGGCTCTATACAACAAGAGGTGCAAATCCAGAGCCTGCAGGATAATGAAAGACCCCCACCACCCCAATAACAGCCTGTTCCAGCTGCTGAGGTCAGGCAGACGCCTGCGAATTCTAGAGACTAAGACGGAGAGGCTTAGGCTAAGCTTCTTCCCCCAGGCCATCAGAGCCTTGAACAATGAACATTGAGAGACACAGAAACTGAACTATCCACACACAAGTACATACACGACACGCACGCTGAGCACGCTCACACACTAGCAGCCACTTTAACACTCATGCCGCACACACGCACACTTATGGCCAGAGGAAAGGCCACTTAAAGTAGTATAACATCAGGAACAGTGTATTGCACTACTAAAGCTAACTAGCATGTCCTATATGCTCTGTAAATACTAATGTACAGATACCGAGATGGCACACCATGTACCTGTTTATTGCACTGTTTTATTGGATTCTATTAATATGTTGTACCACTGTATTTTTATTGGATTCTATTATATGTTGTACCACTGTATTGCACATCGTCGCGGGCAAGACCAGCCGCATTTCATTGTATACCTGTATGCCGTGACAATTAAAACTCTTGAATCTTGAATCTCTTGAATGTGTGTATGCCTTTCTTTTCCCATCTAGGGTATCTAATAGGTTGTTGTCCAATAAGGAGAAGATTGTTATTAAATAGAGGGGAATGCGTGTGCCATTGATGGCGTTTGTGCCCACTTTCTGAGTGTCACGCCAAGTCTGGATCACATGTGTGATAAGAGGGCCAAATCGTAATTTACATTGTTTAATTGATATGTTGGTATACACAATATCCTGAAGTCTATATGGGGACACCAACTTCTCCTCCAATGGTCGCCAAGATACAGCTGCTTGAGCGTCAAACCAAGTGATCAAAGGTCTCAGAGAGAAAGCTTGAAAATAATATTTAAAGTCTGGAAATGCTAAGCCCCCATCGAGTTTACTCCTTTGGGCAGTTGATCTCTTCAAGCGCGGGCGTTTATTGTTCCAAACGAATTTATATGAGGCAGAGTGCAATTTCTGCCAGTAACCAGCAGGAGGAGGTAACGGGAGCATGGAGCTGATAAAGTAAATTCTGGGTAAAATATTCATTTTGAATGAATGAATGGATGAATGAATGAATGAATGAAAAGTTTATTTCTTGGACATGTTATTCTTCTTATTTCTTCAAACAACTCACAGTGTCTTGATCCGTCAGACCAAACAATCATAACAACAAATTAAAAAAATCCTTAAAGGAAAAAAACATTTAAAAAAAGAACAAAGAAAAAACAGGAATTATAAACAAAAGAGCATTGTGTTTGGTTAGCAGACATGTCCAAAAAAAGGAGTAGAGGGAAGCTTAGCTTATTGATCCCTACCCCCTTACATTTGTATTTGTTCTTCCATTAATATTACTAGAATTTACATAATTTAGTATATTACAATATAGTATATTATTTTTACTTATATTAAAAGTTTACAATAAAAAACATGATTCACTTGACTGCAGTGAATATAGTACATCACTACATACACAATATAACATAATTTTGTTTATCCTCACTACTCATTTCTGTATTTTTCTAATTTGTATTTTTTTTAGCTGCTTTTTAAATTGTGCCACATGTTTACTCAGTTTGATGTATTCGGGTAAATTATTCCACAACTTCACTCCACACACCGATATGCACATGCTTTTCAGCGTGGTGTGTACCATTGGTTGTTTGAGATTTCCTCTCCCTCTTAAATTATATTCACCTTCCCTGTCTCTGAACCATTTTTGAATGTTGCCTGGGATTAGCTTGTATCTGGCTTTGTATACAATGAGGGCAGTTTTGTAATCCACTAGGTCCATAAATTTCAATGCATGTAGCTTTATAAATAAGTTATTGGTGTGTTCATAATCTCCTACATTGTTAATTATTCTTATTGCTTTTTTTTGCATGGTGCATATTGGCTGTAGAGTGCTTTTGTAGGTATTACCCCACACCTCCGCACAGTAGCTCATATATGGTAGGAAGAGTGTACAGTACAGTGTATACAGTGTTTTTTGGTTTAGAATGTGTCTTATCTTGCATAAAACACCAACACTCCGTGCCAATTTAGTCCTGACATATTTGATATGAGGTTTCCAGTTGAGTTTGTGGTCTATCACACCCAGAAATGTATTCTCAAATACCCTCTCCAGTTTAATACTATCAATCCTTAGTTCAACCGGTGTTACTTGTATATCACGTTTACCAAATATCATGAATTTGTTTTTTTTTAATATTTAATGATAATTTATTTACATCAAACCACACTTTAAGCTTGGTTAGCTCAGCTGAAATCCTTTAAAAGCATTTGGAGGTTCTCTCCCTCACAGAAGACATTTGTATCGTCAGCAAAAATGACATTTTTCAATATTTTAGACGCATTACCTATATCATTTATATACGGTATGAATAGTTTCGGGCCCAGAATTGACCCTTGCGGCACACCACAGATTATTATTTTAATTATTGACGCACGGGCCTGTAATGCATTTTTTTATTTGGACCATCTGTTATTCACCATATGCTATTCATTTGCTTAGATTTTTTGTACACGTGATCTCAAGAAGGTTCTGAATGATAATTTTTCATGTCTGGTAAATTTTAGCATGGTGTTATTCACCGTCAAAGATGAAAAAATTAAATAAAAAAAATAAAATTGATATTCTCCTTTGGTTCATTACAATTTACTCAAGCCTAGTAACAGACACAATATTTCTGACACTGGGAATACATTCCCTGAGATCCATAGATGTCCCTAGATACCAAGAACATGCAGAAGTGGAGCAATCTTCTCTTTACTTAGGTAACCTCTTGAATCTTGAATCTTGTATGTAACTTTAGGTGGATTTTCTGAAAATAGGGCTAGGGCTCAAGTGGTTAACATGGAAGCTCAGACATTTCAAGCAACAACAACTATCAGAATGAATGATTTTGTTCCTGTAAATAACGTTAGCCTGTTGCGACTCGCTCATACTGTATCTAGCTGTATGCAATGACAACAGCCAGCTAGCTCATACTAATAATCGAATAGTTCCCAGTGACTATCAAATAGTAATTCTGTGAGTATTGCCCATCCCTAATCCCGTACTTTCAATTGAAATCGCAACATTGAATGTACTTGAGGCTACCAGTCGATTGACAGTGATACAGCTACGACGCATATTTTAACTGAAAAAAAGTTAGTGATTTGGGAACCATGAAATGTCGGATGAATTTAGTGATTAATCTTGAGTCGAACTACAGGGCTTTCCCTAAACACTGGTATGGGGCGCAGCGTCACTATGTAATTTGTATTTTAAATGTTTTTGCAGGGAAAGCTTGGAGCCAGCTTAGAAACAGACGCATCATTGTCTAATACGTGATTACTCTGTCCTCTGTTCCACTGTGTGTTTTGTAATTTTTTTTCATGTTCAACGTTAATTAACACTTTGGTTGCCTTGGGTTAAATTCATGATATACCATAGGTTGCCGGCTCTATTGGTCTATGGAGAAGTACCCCTTCTTTGCATGGCTATAACTTTTTAAATTCTATTGCTACATTGCCATTATTAGGGCCCATTCAAAGTCCTATATGTATTGTTCATTGTGTAGCAACGTTAAACTTTTTCATTCACATATTCATAGTAAAGTATGGTCTAATGTATAAGTATGTTTTCATCTCTTTCTGCAGCTTTCTCCATAACGTGATCTATAGCCCCAAATGCATTATATTGATGATGCAATACAGTTTTATGGCAATCAGCGCGATATAAAAAATTCCAACTAGACGTACTTCTAGAAGTTACTACACGTCATCTGATGTTGACCGGATGGGCTAGGGGGCGTTTATAATTCCGTGGGCAGCGTTATACCAATCATCTAATGTGGGTCAAATGTTGATAATAGCAGTTAGTATCGAAGACGGTAACGTTACACGCTGAAACTCACCCCAGTCTCCGCGCGCCGTTGGGCGATCATCGTAGAGTAGAAGTCTTATCATTATGGGATGTAAATTTACCCGGTCCATCTCCAGCTTGTATAATGGTATATACGTCCAAATCATGTTGTTTATCGAGTTATTGGCAATCGATCACTGTGTAGCGTGACGAGCCAGAGTCCCGGGACCTATAGCGAGTGCCCGGAAGTACTACGGACGTCTAGCACAACCTCTATGGCACATCCTGTTAAGCGATTGCGCCGATCGGCCACCAGATGGCGCTCCAGAATCGCCACAGAGCTCAGTGGGTCCTGCTGGTGGATCTCAGGCCAGCGGAGGGGACATATGAATCCGATCGCAGATTTTTGAAATATTGATATAAGGACGACGTAAAGCGTCCTCCGGCAACTTGAGCATGGCCGGGAATGACGTCTAAAGATGTTTCCCGGCACCCAAAGTGAACTATTGTGCAACCTTATACACTGTACTTAAATAAATAACTTAACTAATTTGGAACTTACCCTTTTGTTTGCTGTTTTATAGAAATTATGTTTTTAAGTTGCAGGAAATTACAGCAAAATGGCTTTCTTTATTGCAAATTCTTTTACCTCCCCCTAATTGCAATTCAGCACCATCTTGTTTTTAAATCCTGGGGTTCGGCCGTCAGCCACTGTTGCACAGTGGCACAGCCTAAATAAAAATAAAACATTTTATTTGAATGAATTTATAATAATAATATTTTGATAATAATATTCTGTGCATTGACCAAAATGAGAGTGTCATTCATTCAAACGTGTTCACCTGACGCCCTGACCTAGAAATTAGCTGGTGAGTGCATCCCACCTCACCCCTGCCCACTTTGACTACCTAGGATGGCTTAGAGTAGACGACAGAGTACAGCAACTTGCAATGGGCCTGGTCTACAAGATACACTATACGACTAAGGTACCCATGTACATGTCAAAATACTTCCCAAAGGTCAGTGAATACCACAACCACAACACCAGAGGGAGCTCAACAAATCATGTTAAACCCAGATTCGGCTCAAACAAGGGACTAAACACGTTTAGCAATTATGCCACATCAATGTGGAACGCCCTACCCAAAGCTGTAAAGGAATGTGAATCCCTGGCGGCTAGGTGGTGTAGTGGGCAAGGCACTCGCCACCAGTGTGGAGACGCTAGGATTCGCGTGTTCGAATCCAGCTCTCCACATTGTTTTCAGTTTAGCTGGTCGTCCGCAGTAATACACATTGGCCGTATTACGGGGAGGGAAAACTGAAGGGTGGGGATCGAACGTTGTGAACAAGCGACTCCTACAAGTCGGTTGGTGCGCCTGCGCAGTAGAATCAGGAAGTGTCGGGGGCAGCGTGAGCCTCCCACGCGTTACTCCTCGACACTGAGAGATCGAGCTGCGCAGGTGAAAAGATGCGACTGCTGTTACCTCAAGTACCGGAGGGGACTTGTGCTATGTATGACTTAGTCCACATTGCAGCCGGCTTGTGGGAGGCAAGAAACAGCGTTCGTGACAGGGGAGGGTTGAATTGGATGATACGAAATTGGGATGGGAGAAAATATAGAAAAATGGGAGAAAAAGTGGATAAAAAAAAAAAGGAATGTGAATCCCTACCCACATTCAAAACTGCTCTTAATGAGCACCTACGGGAGGCTGCAATTCAAAACTGGCCACCGGAAAATTTCCAAACCCCCCCACCCCCACCCCCTCCTAATAGACAGTCTCCTCCCCACCGTATGTATATTTCTCTCCCACCCACCCACCCCCTCCTAATGTACAGTCTCCTCCCCACCGTATGTATATATTCTCTCCCCACATAATATATGTATATTTCTCTCCCACCCACCCACCCCCTCCTAATGTACAGTCTCCTCCCCATCATATGTATATTCTCTGTTAGGATCTATGGGTAACAGTACTGTATATTTGCATATCGTATGTGTCACAAATATAACAGTACTATATACCTGTATGTCATGTATGTGCCTATGCCATAAATGTCATGTATGTTGTGTATGTCATAAATGTCACTATGAATTGAAAATGGGGGACCCTGATGTAAACAAGACAAATGTCTTTCTCTGGTCTGCATCCCCTTAACAATTGTGTGTATTGAGCCGTACTGTATTGTACCCATTCTGCAATCTGTTAAATAAAGTTTTCATTCATTCATTCACTCATCCATTACGACTATTACTACTGTTGTATGATGTAGTTTAGAGCAGGTAACATTAGGTAAACCTGTCTGATGACTATTACTACTGTTGTTTGATGTAGTTTAGAGCAGGTACGGTTGTTAGGTAAACTTGCTGATGACTATTAGGCTACTACTGTTATTTGATGTAGTTTAGAGCAGGTAACGTTAGGCAAACCTGCCTGATTCGCCTAATGGATATCCGTTATCCATTGATGGAAAGCTTTGCTCAATGAGGCAACCTAACATTACTTGACTACAATAAGAACAATTATTTATTTGGAGTTGTAGGCTGCCAAGTGTGTCACTCAGTTGTTGATGGAGAACAGACAAACGCAGCAGGAGAAAAGAGGGACCTTTTCCCTTAAATATATAAATATATATATTTAAGCTAAGCCATCCAAGAAAAGAGCACCTGAGACAGAAAAGCAACAAGAAAGATTGTTCAAATCATTAAAATAATCTATGTAAAAACTTGGCAGTCCTGTCAATCTGTGTTTGTATTGTGACGAGCCTGGTGGTGTTCAGACTCGTCACGGTTCGAAAACAAACATTCAAATGTCCACACAAGTGCAATATCAATCAATACAAATATTTATTGATTTACAGGCAGAATGGTAGTACAATGGGCAAATAGAATGGCCGTAATACAGTCCGATAGTCAAAACACAAAAACAGGCTCTCATACACAAGGGGGTTTCTCAGCCAGTCTAGGGTACAGTACACAATGAACACCTTCTCGCCTTCACCTCTCCTCTCACTACCTCTCACCTCCCAAAACGCCGTACACAACAATCTCTCTCTCAATACAATAACTCCAACCTCACCTCCACTCAACTCAACTCTCTATCCTAGTGTATAAGTGTGTGTGTCTGGGGTGTGTGCATGTGAGATATGGGTGAACTAATGATGCACAGGTGTGTTCTATCAGTACTAATCAGCTACCTAATAATTTCCACTCCTTCCATGGCAGTAATATCTCCCGTCCATTGTTAATTTTGTCAACGAAAATTATGACTAAAGATGTTCGTCAACGAAGCTTTTTTTCATGACGACAACGAGACGTGACGTCAAGGTTAATGTTGATCATGTGACACTAACAGGACTAAATAATGAATGCAATATCGTTGACTACAAACGACGACACAAAATGTAGTATACAAAATAGAATCTAGCCGAAATCTCTCTTCATTTTAAGACGAGACAAAATAATTCTTACTTTTAGAATAATTCATGTTATTATTAGTGAAGCATTTCCGTTTTCCTGTGTGTAGCGCGAGCGCGCCACTTTGATTAATTTCCCCAGTAACTCGCGTTATGTATAGTGCTCGCGCCCACGATAAGTCAAGTTTTTACACATGGATATTCTCACGATTTCTCTTTTGTGGTGCACAAAGAAAAGAACGTTTTAGTTAAATGTAAATTGCGTCTTGGCTCAAAGGTCCTATCTACGGCCCAAAACAGCAACCGGACTCATCCGAAGCCACTCGCCACCCGTTTTCAGGCATCTAGTTAGCAGCATGATACCATGTCCAGGCGACATAGTGGCAAATGGGACTGGAAAACTTTTTCCAACTACTTGGAGAGATAATATACAAGATACCACCGCAGACATTTGGTGAGTTCAGTAATGTGAATGCAAATTAATGGAAACTGTCCGATTTTGACTGTAAGAATCTGTAATCGCATCTCATCAATACTAATTTAAAAGCATGACTTGGCTCCCAGTTGCAAAACCAGTTGCCGTTAACTTTGCTTTACTCCTAAATCAAACAGTCCTTTCATGCACGATTGATATCTTAACCAACGTTGCAAGACGCTTATAATGAAACGCTCCGACATCAAGGCCGTTCCTTCAACCTAAGCGTGCACTTTTTTCTTCAACCTAGAACGAAGGTTATCCTATAACCCTAGTTATATGAATACTGGCTGAGCATCTCGCTCTGCCATTATGAGATGTCATCTCATGCACCTATTGTGCGCGTGAAGCAATTGCACATGCACGTCACTTGCACGTGACCACGCCTACTCCTGTGTGTGCCTACAAGACACAGGGAGTGGTCACATCCACGCCCTTCCAAGTCTGAATTCCATGCGTGAAAAACATCCAAGGGACCTCAGGGTGCTGAAGAGCGAGATGCTCAGCCAGTATTCATATAACTAGGGTTATAGGATAACCTTCGTTATATATTCATACTGGCCAATCGCGTCTCGCTCTGCCATTATGAGATCAAAAGGGGCAGAGCGGACGCGTGGCCATGTCAAATACACCCCCTGAGGGCCCATCCACCTGCCCGTCCTAACGAAGGGGGGGAGGCAGTCAACTACAACCAATGTGCGAAAAAAGAAACTAATCACCCCAGAACGCACAGTGCAAGCGGGACCACATGTGACACAGCACTCCGCGGTCCACACCCACACACACCTGCTAGCCCACCTGATGGCGGGATGCAGGAGAGGTCCCGGACCTCAGGACTGCCTGGGAGACAGAGCCCCCAGTCATGTACATGAGGTAGAACCTAACAAAGGGACCCGGGGAGGACCAGGAGGCCGCAGCGCAGATGTCCTCCACCGAGGCCCCCCCAAACAGGGCAGCGGAGGCCGCCACTCCACGAGTGGAGTGTGCCCTGACGGCCGCGGGGGGAACCTGTCCAGCCAAAGTGTAGCAGAGGGCAATGCCCTCGCACAACCAATGTGACAGGCGTTGCTTGGACAGCGCCTTACCCGCGTGAGAGCCACCGTAACAAACAACAGTTGATCGGTAGCCCTGATATCCTGCGTGCGACTAAGGTAAACCTTCAGCTAGGGCTGTCTTAAATACTTCGAAGCTTCGAAGCTTCGTTCGATGGCACAAGCTTCGATCATAAAAAAAAATCGAAGTGACTTCCGGTTTAGCTTTAGAATGGAGTAGGTTGCATGTGACACAGCTGCTCACCCGTTATTTTTTTTTCGTTTTAAAAACATATTTATATACCATTAATGCGTTTAAAACTTGACGCATATATCAACTGAGACTATCAACTAACTATATTGACCAAAAGAATCGAGATGCCACCAAAGAAAGACCCAAAGAAAGACCCAAAACCAGTCGAAGAGGTCCCGCCGCGGGACCCAGGATACGTACAGCGGACAGCAGATAATATTGACTTGACAGAGGCCGCTTCAAGTTCAACCCCATCAAAGACCTCCGCAGATACCGAACATATCATCCGGAAAATGGAGGAAATAGGGAAGACAATGGAGAAGAGAATGGAGGAAATGATCCTCCAATCGGAGAAGATAATAACTCAAAAAGTAGATGCTATTAAAGAATCTATTGAAGGCAAAATTGATGCGCTGAGAGCGGACGCCGACGCACAGAATAAACGCACCGAGGCTCTGGAGAAAGTAGTGGAAGCCCACGAAATCAATTTCACTCACATCTACAAGGAAGTAGAGGCTAACACAGTTAACCTAACTGCTGAGATGAAGGGGAACTACAATGAAATCAAGACGGAGCTCAGCGAAATAACGGTGGAGCTCACGCGAATCAATAAAGAACAGAAAGCCAAAATATTCGAGATGGAATATCAAAAACGCAGGCTGAATATTCGTATTGTCGGTCTGGACGAATCAGTGAGATGTGAAAACCCTGAAGAGTTTGCCACAGAATTACAGAAAATCTTGGGAACAGGAATCCTTCCTAAAATACCGGAGGTGGATGAGTGCTTCAGATTGGGTCCCCGCTCCATTGGCAATAACGCTAAGCCCAGAGTGATATTAGTTATACTGCGCCAAGTCAGAATAAAATAAATGATTATGCGTGAAACTCGCAGGATGAAAGGCAATCTGAAACACATGGAGGTACCAATACACTGCTTTGAAGATTATTGTCGTGAAGTAGTGGAACTGCGTGCCAAGTTCAAGACGGTGATGTCTCAACTATACTTGGGGAAATACAGACCCCTACTAATATACCCTGCAATACTTCGCGTCGTCGACAAACAAGGAGCAAAGGTTCTCCTCAACTCGCCTGAAGAGGCAGCCAAATTCCTGTCTGAACAGGAGCAGAATAGTGTATAAATGGCCTTTTAAATCTCAGTTATGCAAGGTCACCATATAGTACAACCTTTAATAACCGAGGATTTGGGACAGAGAGACCTACGTGCTCAGAGTTTTTGAATGCTTTCCCCGACGTGTATATTATTGCGGACATATTGGATTTAAGATTGGAACACTCCAGAACATACTGGAACATTCAGACAATGTAAAAATGGCATATTGGATTAATCTAGAACATCGAAGCATTCTTTGATATATGGAGCATTCTGGAATATCAGCAATACGTGGTCATTCATTCTACCAGAAGCCCCTCGGGGGAATAATCAACAGCTATCTAGATGCAGAACCACAGAGCCATCATAGCCGGCCGGCTGAAAGATCACTCTACACAACGATCATCGCCCACCCCGGTCGGGGGAAATGCTGCGTATACGTATTTAAAAATTGTTTTTTATTAATGGGAAATAATTTCACTACTTCTCCAATTAATACTTTAGATGTTTAAGCATAGCAATGCTCTTTTAAGATCTAAGTTAATGTTCTCTTCCTTTTTACTTTTTTTTTTTTTTTTTTTTTTCATCCGCTCTCTCTGATTTATTGAGGCTCTCTCTTCAGTTCAATACCTTCATATTATTCATGGGTTACTATAAATTACTATAAATTACAAGTTCATATAAAATGTAAGTGATTAAGGCATGACAATTGAAGCTTATTTTTGGTCTTTATTTTTAGTTTATCTCATTTAAATTTGTATTCATTTATTTTTTACGGGTAAGTGGCCAAGCCACAGTCGACATTCTACTTATGGTAGAATTTAGAGTGTTAGATCCTATGGTATACATAGGAATGTTAAGGATAATTGGATCATTCTGGGATATCCGGTGGTGCAAGGGAGAGAGTCATACGCAAAGGTTGTGTTCATGGAACACAATCCTGTACGACTCTCGGTGGGAGGGAAGGGTAGGGGATTTTTATTTGTATATATGTATGTTTTTAAGCTCGGCTCTCAACGGGACCTCACTAGTGGGATGTATATCTATTATTGCCTCGCACTCTAGAAGCATTACCAAAAATTACAATGCAACATGTATAGACTATGGCTAGTTTGAATATAATGATATGGAACACCGGGGGAATAAATAACCAACTCAAACGCAAAAGCGTGCTCACACTGATGAAAAAAGAACATGTGGACATTGCTCTGCTAAGTGAAACACACATTCTAGGGAAAGACATAGGTAAATTAGCGGACAACATATACCATAATATCAGTCACTCCTCTATTGGTACGAGAACTCGGGGTGTAGCAATAGTCGTTAAACGTAAGTTGAATATTGTACTAAAGGGAGTATGGTCTGATGTAGAAGGTCGGATAACTATAGCTAAGATTGAACATAAAAACAGGAAAATAGCGTTGATAGCGGTATACGCCCCAAATTTGTACGAAGAAGATTTCTTCACTACACTAACCAATGCAATGTTAGACATTCCCGATTACTCATTTATAATAGGAGCAGATTTTAATGCCATCTGGAACCCAAGGATAGACAAATCTTACCTCGCCTTTTCCAGCGAACAAAAGAATTCATCGAAGGCATTAAAGGATTGGTCAAAGATTACAGGTGTAAAGGACTTATGGCGGTTACTTAATCCCACGACCCGAAAGTACTCTTGTCGATCTGCGAGACATAAGATACTATCCAGAATAGATTATGTCTTTGCATCACAGATACTATTTGATAATTATGAAGTGGAAATGATACCCAACGCACTATCAGATCACTGTTATTTACTCCTTAAAGGTACATTTGGTATACTATCCTCCCGAGCCCCAAGATGGCGATTTAACTCGTTGCTGCTTAACAACAAGGAATTCATTACACAACTCAAAGAAGCTCTTATAGTATTCCAACGGGAGAATGCAAACTCGGTGCAAGACCCCAGAATAATATGGATGTCGGTAAAGGGAATGATCAAAGACTTCACGGATAGCTTTTCCTCCAAAATGCGCAAGAATCAAAGCACAAAACTGGATGAGCTGGAAACGCTTTACTCAACGTTATTTAATTCTCTGAAATACAACAACTCAACTCGACTAGAAAATCAAGTTAACGTACTAAAAATAGAGATCAATGACATATACAGACAACAATCGGAAATACAAATACGCAGTACAAGACAACAGCAGTACTCCCATGGTTCCAAACCCAGCCACCTATTAGCCATGCGATTAAGAATTAATGCAACATTTGCAGATATAACTACCATTAGAGCACAACAAGTACTTGTAACAGATCCTGTAAAAATAAACGATACATTCAAAGTATTCTACTCCGATTTATATAAATCAGAAATGACCTTCGATCAAAACAAAATGGACACATTTCTTAATCAAATTATTCTCCCTAAACTTTCAGAGGATGACGCTAAACAGTTAGAAATACCGATCACACTAGAGGAACTCAAGAAGGCCATAACCGCAATGAAAAGTGGTAAGGCTCCAGGAAGAGACGGTTTCCCATCAGAAATGTACCTTTCTTGTTGGGACATAATTGGCCCCTTATTACTAAATATGATCTTATACTCAGTCAAGGAGGGGAACTTCCATAAAATTGACAATATTGCACTCATAACAGTCCTCCTTAAAAAAGACAAAGACCCCAACGAGTGCGGTAGTTATAGACCTGTAAGCCTCCTCGGAACAGATATCAAACTGTACTCTAAGGTATTAGCCATCAGATTACAAAAGCATATGACGTCTTTAGTTCACCCGGACCAAACTGGCTTCATAGGAGGCCGCCTGATCACTGAGAACATAAGACGTATACTGCACGTACTTGATGCCGACAAGGAGGACACCATACCTAAGGCGATGCTGTCCCTGGATGCTATGAAGGCCTTTGACAGGCTGGAATGGTCGTATCTGTGGGCAGTGCTAGAAAGGATGGGGTTAGGAAAAGGATTCATCGATATGATTAAAGTATTATACAAAGACCCATCGGCCATGATTACAACAGGCACAATCATCTCTGAAATATTTCCGGTATCACGCTCTGCCAGACAGGGTTGTCCTCTTAGTCCCGGACTGTTCAATCTATCATTAGAGCCTTTAGCACAATATATAAGACAATCCCAATCCATAGAACCTATCGTAATCAAGGGCACACAACAAAAAATTTGTTTATATGCGGACGATGTAATATTGTTCATGAAAAACCCCAACACCACATTGCCTCATCTGCTCAAGTTGATTGAGGACTTTGGTGATTTATCGGGATTTAAGATAAATTGGCCGAAGTCGGCTTTCCTTCCACTTAACACCCCTGCAAAAAAAGATACAACCCTCCCAGGACAGATACCGATGGTAAAACATTTCAGATGCTTGGGAGTGGAAATATTCCCTACCATAAGACAAACGGTGAAGCACAACTACACAAAAATCCAAAACAAAATCAAAGACGACCTTGATAGATGGGCAAAACTTAAGAACACAGTACAAGCACGGATATCAATAGTTAAGATGGATGTACTACCTAAAATCAACTTCTTCTGTTCAATGCTACCGTTACCCCCTCCAGAGGGTTACTGGAAAAGATTACACTCCTCCACATACAAATTTATTTGGAATAACAAACCACCACGTATAAAAAGATCCACCGCACAGAGAAATAAAGCAGATGGTGGCATGGCATTTCCAGATTTTTTCCTATATTTTAAGGCGTACTCATTAAGTCCATTGACAACATGGTTTGACTCCCAAGCATTAGCATCTTGGAGAAAAATAGAAGAAAACATAGTAGCCCCACATAGACTGAAGGACATAGCATACACTAAACTACCAATCAAGCACTGTGAACGAAAATTTGGCCCCATAATTACTCATGCGATCCGGATATGGCGTGAATCACAAAAAAAAAATCCTAACCCACAAGAATGGCACAATCATACTCCCTTATTCAATAACAATGCTCTCTTAATTGGAAAACGACCTATAAGATTCCCTATATGGGAAGAGCAAGGCATACACTCATTAGGGGATGTTTTTAACAAACAGGGTTTTTGTAGTGATAAAGAAATACGCAAAAAATTTAATCTCACCAAGTCCACATGGCTTTTTCACAAACAGTTAGAGCTATGTTTGAAGTCTCACGGTGTTCCATTAGACAGACCAATTGAACACCACAGATACCACAAATTCTTCTACTCAAGAGAGACATCGAGAGGTTTTGTTTCAGAATTTTATCATCAATTACTAACGTCCTCGTATGAAACCCTCCAACTTGACTCTGTCTGGAGGAGGGATATACCAGACCTGGAAAATGACTTTGATTGGCAAGGAGCCTGGGCAAATGTCCGACTTACATCAAGGAACCCGGATCATCAACAAATCAATCTTAACTATATTCACAGGACATACTTGACTCCTATAAGACTGTGCCGAATGGGGCTCAAACAAGATTCCAAATGCACCCAATGTACAAATGGGGACGAAGGGACATTTATGCACATGTATTGGGACTGCTCACCAGTTAAGGCATTCTGGAAAGATGTGACCCAACAAATATCAAAACTCGTATCTTGGAATATACCTGTACACCCCTCGGTATTGCTGTTGAATGATGTTTTTGAGTTTGCAGTGAATCCACAGCTAAAGAGATTGGTTTTATCGGGTATCACAGTAGCCAAAAAGCTGATCGCATCACGCTGGTTTCAACCGGAAAAAATGTGCCGTAAAGTTTGGTTTCTTACATATCTCGATGTAATTTACCATGAAATATCTACAGCAAGAATTCTGGGTCTCAATGAATCCAAAATGTCAATGTGGTTAGAAGTGGTGGAGAGAATAAAAGCTAGCTTATAATGGTAGTGTCTGGTTAGGTGCGAGGGATAGTGGAGGTACTTCTCAAGGTGGGGTCCGGGAGGGGGGGGTTCGAGCTGAGCATATGTATGTAGTTTTTTTTTTTAGATAACAGGTATTATGGGTATATCTTATATAAAACAACTAACCAAAAGGTGATCACATTGGATGTGCCCTGACAATTAATGCTTGTATATCTTATCGTGTGTTGTCATGTTTGTTTATATGTTTGTTTAAAAAAGAATAAAAAAAAAAAATACAAAAAAAAAAAAAATCGAAGTAAAAAAAAAATATATATTTTATAATTAAAACTGTTTGCTTCGATTTGTGTGTGTGTGTGTGTGTGTGTGTGTGTGCATGGGGCCATTGGGTGGGGCCGGGGGACAAATACACTGGAGGAAAGTAACCCAGCTCAGCACTGCCCAAATTATATCATCACTATTGCCCGTTTGAAGGATATCATCCTCAAACACAACACCTACATGCCTTGTAGAATTCCACACATAAGAAAGAAAGATACTGGGATGAATAAACAAAATAGGAAATAAAATGTAGAAATGCATGCAATACATAAATAAATATGAATCTCCATATATGAAATAGAACATTTAGATAAGGTGCTACTGAGATGTTTTGGTGAGTTCTTTGTTTTTTTGTGGAAGTAGCCCTTCTTAAAAATGCATGAACATTCACTGATAATTGGTCTGTAGTGGAGTCTACAAGGTCTACATTGCCAGACCATGTAGAATCCGGACCTTGTAGACTGACATAATTCTGTGCATAGTTTAGTCTACACAGGCCATATTTCAAATAATCAAAATCTTACTTCATTCATCTTAAACATTCTTGATTTGGGGGATTGGTAGTTCCCATGAAATCTGAACAGCGATCCACCTTGAATTAAATCACACAGCCGAGTGAAACCTTGTTGGCTGCGTCACAGTCACGAAAGGGGCTACTTAATTAATGAATCCAATCCACTTTATTTATTGAGCACATTTAAAAACAACAAAGTTTACCAAAGTGCTGTACAAGTCCCACAACATAAGATATATAAAAAAAAAAAAAAAATTGAAGCTTCGAATTAAAATCGAAGCTCTGCCCCGAAGCTTCGATTGCCAAAAAAAGCTTCGAAGTTCAGCCCTTGGCTTCAGCGCACGGACAGGACACAACAGGTGAAGGCTTGCCTCCAACTCACTAGTGTGAGGAGGAAGGTGAAACGCCTGAAGCACAATATCCCTGGATCGATAAGAGCTCCGGATATTCTTTGGCACAATGGCCGGATTAGGCCTCAGAGTCGCACTGCTATCGGGCCGAATAGACAGGCACTCTGACCGCACCGAGAGAGCACACAGCTCACCCACGCGTTTAGCGGAGGTGATTGCCAAAAGGAACGCGGTCTTAAAGACAGACGATCCAATGGCGCCTGCTCAAGAGGCTCAAACGGGGCCCCCAACAGCCTTTCCAGGAACAGAACTAGGTCCCGACTCGGAGACAGAGCACGTTCCACAGGCTTGAGACGCCATGCGCCAAGCAGGAAACGTGTCACGATAACAGTGTTCTGCCCTCAAAGCCCACATGACAAGAAGATATAGCTGCGGCGTATACCTTCACTGTCGAGGCCGACCACCTATCCAGACTGGAGGAAGGACAGAACCGAGTCCAGGGGGTATGACACCGGGTCCAGGCCCCCACCACTCTCGAACCATACGCCACTTCCCTGCATAACCGCGGTAGTGGACGGAGTGCACACGTTCTGGATGGTGTTAACCACAGTAAAGTTAAGACGCATCCCCTCCAGATTCACCCTTTCAGCAGCCAAGCCATTAGAGGCTGCCCCAGAACAGGAGGCAGAAACAGTGTTCTGCGTGCCTGAGAGAGGGCCCGCAGTGACCACGGAACAGGCCACGGCGGGGCCACCAAGAGCTGAATCAGGGCCGGGAACCACACAGCTGTGCCCCGGTCCGGCGTGTCCAGGATCAAAGTCCTGCGCTCCTGACGTACCCGCTCCAACAGCTGAGCTATCAGGTGTATGGGGGGGAACGCGTACAGAATCCCGGGCGGCCACGGACCGAATCGAAGACTGTGACGTGTGACAGCCTGCTGCCCATGGGGACCCCGTCGGTGAGGGCCCCAGCCCAGTGGGGAGGTACCCCAGTACTGACATGGGAACCTTCAGCTGCTTCCACTTGACTCTCACAGGGTCTATTTTCATACTGAAAAACCCACCTCTGTATCCTCCTCATGAAGAGGAGGCCAAGAGGGACCACAGCTTGAGCAGATGCCATCATACCAAGCAGGCGCATTACGGACACCGCCGTAACCGTCCTGCCAGGATGGAACCTCCCGAGCGAGCCGAGAACCTCTCGCCGCCGCTCTGAGAGGGATGCCCACATAGACCTTGAGCTTAGAATTAAGCCCAAGTACTCCACCTGTTGACTGGGAAGAGGAGTACTCTTCTTCCAGTTCCACGCACTTCCACGCAGTTCCAGTCTCCACGCACTCCACGAAGATGCGAGGAGCCAGAGAGTAGCCGAACGGCAGCCTTCGGTACTCGTACGCTATGCCCTGAAACAGGATGCGTAGGTATCTCCTGTGAGGAGGGAAGATCGGGATGTGAAAATACGCATCCTTCAGGTCTATGGAGGTGAACCAGTCTCCCACTCTGACAGCTCTTAACAGGTGTTTGACAGTCAACATTCGGAACCTTCCATGGGACAGGTCCAGCATGGGTCTGACACCCCCCCCCCCCCCGATTTCTCGGGCACCAGAGAATATCGGGAGTAAACACCACTCATCGCGTCCTCCCATGGGACCACGACGATGGCCTGCTTCGCCACCAGAGAACGAATCTCTTCGGCCAGGGCTGTCACTGCCGCAGACTCTGACAATAGAGTCTGTATCCAACCCAAAAACGGAGGGTGGGGGTGTGCAAACTGTAACACAAGCCCCGCCCTCAGCGTTCTCTCCATCCACACCGACATATGGCACTACTGTAGCCATACGTGGTAAAAATCCCAAAGCGCCCCCGCCGCCAACTGGCGCCGGTTCGCTAAGAACTGTAGACAGGTGGCCCGGTCCCTCCCGCTGTGCATTGCAAACCCTGGTTTCGCCAACCGCGTGAGCAAGGTGTCTTGCAGAGTCAGGATATCGCACCCTGACTCTACCAACGAGGCAATCGCACCCAAGGGGCGTTCTGATACGGGGGGAGCGCTCATCACCCCCGGTGAATGAGGTAGTTCCCCGCTGAGCATCTTCCCGGCTTAGCTTGCTGGGGACAGCCTGCTCTGCGGCTGGACATGCATGGTGTGTGGTCCCCACGCTGCCCGATAGGGTGAGTCGCTACACATCGTCCCTCTAGTGATATTACTACCACCCAAATTACGCATGCCTGACTGACCACCGCGGGATCAGAAGTCTGGACGGGGGAGGCACTAACGTAATACCCGGCCTGGCGAGGGCGGGGCTGGGGGAACCCGCGCTGCGACCTCCTGGGCCTAGAGTTCCCCCTCTGACAAAATGTTTTAGATACAGGGAACCCTGCTCCGTCATCAGATAGCCGGTCGGGGGTCTCGCCGCAGCCGCTGGCGAGGCCGTGCTCTCACCTCTGGCTGCGCGGTGTGAGGCGGCGTGGGGCCCCGGTCAAATACCGCCTGCGCCTCCGTGGACAGACCAAAAAATCCATCCACGGAGAGGGGAGCCCTGAGGAGGAGAACCCTCCTCTCCTCCTCCAGGGGAGATTGCTTCAACCAAAGATGTCTGTGAACAAGAGTCGACAGCATCCTAGCCCTCCCTGCGTTTATTGCCACCCGCTTGACCGATGCCACCCGCTTCTCTAAGCACGGCACACCAGTCGCGGCTGCTGACCAATTCTATTTACTAGTGAAGCACTGCCTCACTAGTAGTCATGCAATAACCTCCACTGCGGCACACCTGTCCTGAGCCCCGTCATCAGACCGTCCACCCGTGTAAGGGATGAATGAATGAATGAATGAAAACTTTATTAACAGATTGCAGAATGGGCACACTTACCATGGCCCAATACACACAACTGCTAAGGGGATGCAGACCAGATAAAAACGTTTGTCTTGTCTACATCAGGGTCCCCCATTTTCAATTCATAGATTCATAAATGCATAGGGTAGACAAGCCTCAGATACCGTTTGGCCTACAGCAATGTAATGGTTAAATGGTGGGAACTGAACACAGCCCCGGCGGGACAACACGTGGGAGCAGCGTCCCGAAAAGCAACAGAATTAATAGTAGCTGCGCGCGCCATGATAAATGGAAAACATTTAACAACGTGTCACATTCATCCAAATACACAGCCCCCGCGCCATCACACTGACCGGTCGTCACACGGGACAACAAGCAGTATTGGAAAACGCTAGTACTAAAACTTGCCGTGTCGGCCCCCCTACCTGTGCGAGGTGTAGCTCGACCGCCGAACGCCGCGCGAAGTCCCTCGGTTCACTGCCAGAATCGAGGACAGACCAGAAAAGGCCCAACGTTCCGTCTGGACGTGCCGAACATTGCTTAATTTCTCCTTTCGCTTTACAATAACGTTCCACCTGGTTGAAGTGCATATGAACAAATCCACGGATGGAAAAAGACAAGGAAGAGCGTGGACGTGACCACTCCCTGTGTCTTGTAGGCACACACGGGAGTAGGCGTGGTCACGCGCAAGTGACGTGTATGTGCAATTTTTTCACGCCCACAATAGGTGCATGAGATGACATCTCATAATGGCAGAGCGCGACGCGATTGGCCAGTATGAATATATAACCTAAACATACACACGTGTTGAACCTAAACGCGCACACTCCCCGAGCTACACGCGCGGGCACGCGGTGATACAAACCGCCTGATTCGGCACGCCGCATTTCTTATTACGTTGGGACAACATATCTTTGTGTTTGTCAGGTTTGTGTTTGTATTTCCATGTCTGACTATTTCTGAATCTTTTGACCATTTCAAGGAATGTTTGGTTACTATTGGGCTTCTAGCCTTCTACTGAACTTATTGTGAATCAGCTGATAGGGTTTTGGGCGCGGTTCCCAAACTTTTTTGGCCGCGCACCCCCTGTCACCTGCCGACCTAGCTCGCGCACCCCCCAATGCAAACATAAAAAATTATAAATAAATAAGTCCCGAGACTCCGTGCTGCTGCTGACTTTAAATCAAATAGGTGTCTGTGGGCAGTCAGCCGACATTAATAAACAACAGTGTGTTATAATCACATTTTTATGAGCTAACGAATTCCGTTATATTGGACATTTGTATTAATTATATCAAGCGAATAACTGAGAAATTTGGCAGAGAGAGACGGCAACATTATCGTGAAATATAAACGATGCGTGATGACTATTATATCTCCGCCTCCCAGTCCCAACGAAGCACATACCAATAGTATGCAACTGCAGAGCCGCAGAGCCAGTGGCGCTCTCATCCCAACAGCTGAATTGCCAATGGCTGAATTGGAGTATTGCACTGTGCGCGCACAACTGTCTGCTCTGCGGCTGCATGCTTCTCGCAAATCTAGCTCTCGCTGCCAAACCAAATGAATCTCGACATCGCTTCACCAATAGTCGTTATCAGAACACTACACACATATCATAATCGTTGTCATTATTACCCTGTTTTCTTGGTGGACGGCCGGGCTGTTGTGTCTGTGCTCCAGCTGTCATCATCACTCTCTGTCTCCACTCTAACGCTGCTCTCGCCTCCAATTCCTCCTGTCCTCTTTCATTACTTTTATTGACTTTAGATTCACCTGACAGTTTCCCTGTTTTTAGCCAGCTCTGCATGTTGTAAGTGCCACAATCCCGCGCTGGTCCCGCGCTTTTGGCAGGAAGTTATTAATGCACTGGCTCGCGCTCGCTACTGTCATCGGCCCGCTGTTAAGCCCGCATATTAGGAGACCTGAGGAGAGACTCCAGGCAGAGCGGAGCGCATCAGCACAGACGAAGCGCACCTCGCCCGAGACATTGTTTATTATTATTATTATTATTATTAAAACGTACGTTTTTTATTAAAACGTTTCTTGAATTTCATGATTTACACAGTGAAAATCCCCATTTGAAATAATGTATATTAGTTATATATTTATTAGTAAAATAACGCCATTAGCCTTTTCATGTCACGCACCACCTAGAGGTAGCTCGCGCACCACAAGGGGTGCGCGCACCACAGTTTGGGAACCACTGGCGCTAGACTATACTTAATAAATAAAATTGCATTATTTACAATATACAAATATAAAATGCCTTTTTTTCATTAGCGAAAACTAGACAAAAATCATCAGTTTTCTGCAACTAAATCTAGACAAAAAACAAAAAAGACAAAATCGAGTCTGACTAAACGAAAAATAAATGAAGGTGACTAAGATGAAAACGAAAAAGGAGCATTTGACACATGACTAAGACTAAAACTAAAATTAAAATAGCTAACAGGTAGGTAGTTCGAAAGTGGGGTTCGTAGTGGCACTGTTAACTGGTAGAGCCCTCAGATGGGCCACTGCCGCGGTAGCACCAGGTGACGTGTTCAGCCTCAGATTATGATGTGTTTTGTGATGAGTTTCGCTTTATGTTCGATCACCCTAGGTACGGTCCACACGCAGCGGCTCGCCTTCATAGCCTACAGCAGGGGGCTCACTCGGTGGCCGAGTATACGGTCGAGTTTCGTACATTGGCGGCAGGTTGTGGCTGGGGTGACGTGGCTCTACTGAGCGCGTACAGACAGGGTCTTAGCGAGACCATTAAAGACGCGATCCAAAGGGACCGTCCCGAGACTTATTCCGAGCTCATTACCCTCGCGCTGATGATCGACCAGCGTCAGCGTTAACGGCGCAGTGAGCGGGGGTCCCAGCTCTCCACCTCGTCGGCACATAACCCTATGATCGGTCATACCACCAGGCCACCGTCGGCTCAGTTACCCAAGGCCACCTCTAGTAATGCACCTATTTTCTCCTCACGTAGAGAGGAGGAACCCATGCAGTTGGGTCGCTCAAGCCTTACCTCTGAGGAGCGCGAGTCTCGTTTAAAGGGCGGTTTATGTCTTTATTGTGGGAGGACGGGGCACCGGGTTCGTACTTGCCCAGCGTTGCCAAAAGATCCGGCTCACTAACGCGAGGGGTGCTAGTGAGTCAAGTGGTATCCAATTTGCGGAGAACCCCTCTTAATAGACTGTTTCCAGTCACGCTGGCATGGGCACAGGAGTCATTATCAATAGGCGCTATGATTGACTCCGGGGCGAATGTGTGTGTCATTGACGCAGCGTTGGTTAGACAGCTGGGAATCTCCACCTTTTTTTTAAACAATATGTTTATTGGTATTTTAATTTTTTTTCAGTTTTACAGCATCAGTTCAACAGTTCAACAACCATACAAAAGGAAATGCTGCCAACTGCCCCCCATCCCCCCCTCCCCGAGTTACAGAAAAATAGATACAAAATAAACCACCCCCCCCCCTAAAAGAAAAATTTAAAATCATTATAAACAAAAAGAAAACCTCTAGGCCAGACCCCCCCTCCCCTCCCCCAGACTAGGACCTCAGCAAATTCATTTTTTTTTTTTTTTTTACACATTTTGAGAATTTAGTAAACCCAGTTACACCCGTCTAACAGGTGCCCATACTTCTATACCAAACAAATAAATATCTAACGTTACATCTTTTCTCTTCAAAGAGCAACTAATAACATTTACAGTATCATTCATTGCAATATATACCCATCAGAAAGACAAAAGGGAGCTTCAATAATAGCCTACATCGTCAACCTACTATGTAATCTGTTCTAAGTATTGCCTAAACCCAGCCCAGCATTTATCAAAGAGATGTGGTTTTTTCTTAAGATTGAACATTATTTTCTCTGATGCCATGTACGAAGAGATTTCACTAAGCCACATAGACATGGGGGGGGGATTCAGCACTTTTGTCAGACATTAGGAGACATGTCTCCTAATAATGCTAATTTAGGTGTACATGGGATCTCAAACCCTGTGACCTCTTCGAGAATCTCCCAAATTGAGCCCCAGTAAGGTCTCAGTTTGTTACATTCCCAGAACATGTGGAGCAGGCTACCTGTTTCCGTTGAGCACCAAAGGTCAGAGATAGCATCATTCATCCTGTGAAGTCTTTCCGGCGTAAAATAGGTTCTATGGAGAATGTTAAATTGCATAAGTTTATGTCGAGTGTTATATGAAAAAGATAGTGCAGACTCACATAGTGATTCCCATTCATCTTCATCAAAGGTACAGTCCAGGTCCCGCTCCCATTTGTTCTTGGCGTTTAGGGGTATAATTTCTGTACTGGTCAGAATTCTATCATATGTTAATGATAGGATGCCTCTAGTGTGAATAACTCCGTTTAGAATATCATCTATGAGGAGGGGTTTTGGACGAGTGGAGTTTCCTCCCTGACCTGTACCTATGAAGTGTCTGACCTGTAGGTATTTGAAGAAATTAGTAGTTGGAAGGTGGAAGGCGGCGCATAACTGTTCAAAGGACATAAGTATGTTATTATCATATAGGTCCCCAAAAGTTTTAATTCCCTGAGTGTACCACTTCTTGGTGATGCCATCTCTAAGTGATTCTGGCAAAGCTGGATTGTTGTGGAAGGGAGTCTTCCTGTGAAATGCAATAAAGCTACCAAGATGTGTCTGAATCTCAAACCATGTTATTGCTGTGTGTTTAATAAATGGGTTATCTGAACTATTCTTCAGGGTGTGGTACTTCCTGATAAAAGGAATTCCGGCCAGCGGTACGTCCATCGTATGGCATTGTTCTATTTGTCTCCAGGCAGGGGAATTAATCGACTCATTCTGCCAAATCCACAGAGCCCTTGTCTGTGCAGCCCAGTAATAGCGTTGGAAGTCCGGGAGTTTCAGTCCACCACACTGGGGGGAATTATATAGGGTTTTAATTTTAATTCTAGGGACCTTCCTTCTCCATATGAATGCAGATATTATCCTTTGTAATTTCTTGAAGAAGTTCTTATGTATAGATATAGGGAGGGTTTGAAAAAGATAGAGAAATTTAGGTAGGATGTTCATCTTAATGCAGTTCACACGTCCGATTAGCGAGAGAGGCAGCTGCATCCATCTATCTAGGTCCTTCTCCACCTTTTTAAGTAGTGGGTCATGATTTAGTAAGAAAATTGTATCTATTTGGTTCGGGATCTTTAGACCCAAATATGTTACAAATTATGAGTTCCACTGGAAGGGGAATTGGACCTTGGTATTTTTTCGGCTAGTGAGTTAAGTGGCATGGCCACACTTTTTTGTGCATTAATCTTGTAGCCTGAGATTACATTATACTTTGACAGTAGTTCCATAAGGGCAGGCATGGATGAGTCAAGATTGGTTAGAAACAGGACTATGTCGTCCGCATATAAAGAGATGACATGGCTCAAGACCCACATTGATCCCACTAATAGCTTTATGTGACCTTATTGCTATAGCCAGGGGTTCGATTACCAGTGCAAAAAGTGTCGGGGAAAGAGGGCAACCCTGCCTAGTACCGCACCTTAGAGGGAAAGAAGGTGAAATCTCTGAGTTGGTCTGTATCCTGGCTGTAGGGTTAAGGTACAGCATATGGATCATTCTTAGCATATTTGGGCCAAAGTTCAACAGCGAAGAGAAAGTGCCACTCTACTCGGTCAAATGCCTTCTCTGCGTCCAACGAGATCGCTATGACTGGGTCTTCTATGGATTTGGCACAGTGCGTCAAGTTAAGAAATCTTCTCACGTTGTCTATTAATGAGCGATTCTGTATGAAACCGGTCTGGTCCGTATTAATTAAGTGAGGAGGTTAAATCAAATCAAATCAAATCAAATTTATTTATAAGGCCCGACAACACACGTTAATGTCCCCATGGGCCGTACAGGTCTTCTTTAAATAAGTAAAGAAGAAAACATAACAATAAGTCGAGTGGCTATGATTTTAGTAAAAAATGTATATTCGTTGGAAAGGATCGAAATTGGTCTGTACGACCCGCATAAGGTAGGGTCCTTCCCTGGTTTTGGCAGGACTATAATAAGAGCTTGCTCAAGGGTATCTGGTAGTTGGTCATTCTCAATGGAGTAGTTGAACATTTCTAGGAGAGGGTCTATCAATTTGCTAATAAATGCCTTGTAGAAGTCTATAGAGAAGCCGTCCGGCCCTGGAGCTTTCCCTGGCGTCAGTTTTGATAAGGCATCTAGTATTTCTTGCTTAGTTATCGCCTCGTCAAGGACCCCCCTTGTACCTTTTGTTATCGTAGGTATATCTAGGTTGTCCAAGAACTCACACATCTCCTGTCTCTTCTCCCCCTGCGAGGAGTAGAGAGACTTGTAGAAGTCTGAGAAGGCCCGATTTATGAGCAGTGGGTTCCGGGTCAACTCCCCTTTGTCGCTTACCCTGATGGCCGGTATACACCTAGCGGCATCCTCCCTTCTAATTTGCCACGCTAGTAGTTTCCCTGCCTTGTCACCCTGCTCATAGTAGCGATGTTTCAACCTTGACATAGCGTTTTCTACCTCTCGCGAGGTGATAGTGTTATATTCTGCCTTTTTTGCCGTTATCTGATCCAATAAGGTCCGTGATTGTAATAGGGAATGTTGATTTTCAAGCGCTTTTATATCAGACTCTAGTGAGCGTAATTTGGTTTGATATTGTTTCTTTTTCCAGGAAGAGTAACTAATAATGGAGCCTCTTATGTAAGCTTTAAGGGTCTCCCAGACTATAGCTGGGGAGGCCGAGTCCCTATTAATCAATAAATACCAGTCCAACTGTTCGTTAAATAATTTGACAAAATCCTCATCGTTATTTAGAAAATTAGGAAACCTCCAGCGTTTGGAGTTTGTGTGAGAGTCGCTTAAGGCTATTTTAATGCACATATAAAAAATGTCACCAAAATTGCATTCTTCCATCTTCGTAATATCGCAAAAATACGCCCCATTTTAACTCTGGCTGATGCTGAAACCCTGATTCATGCTTTTGTCTCATCACGTCTGGACTACTGTAATGCACTTTTTTCAGGCCTACCTAATTCAAGCATCAAAAATCTTCAACTCGTGCAAAATGCGGCTGCACGGATACTAACTAGAACTAGAAAATTTGATCACATCACACCAGTTTTGTCCACGCTACATTGGCTTCCTATCCAAGCCCGCTCTGACTTTAAAGTGCTACTCCTCACCTACAAAATTTTAAATGGGCTTGCACCGCTCTATCTATCCGATCTCATCTCCCGATACTCGCCCGCTCGTGCTCTGCGCTCACAAAATGCGGGGCTTCTATCGACCCCTAGGGTTAAAAAGAAATCCGCCGGCCACAGAGCCTTTGTCTACCGCGCTCCCTACCTGTGGAACAAATTACCTGCCGTCATCAGGGGCGCCTGCTCTGTCGAAGCTTTTAAATCCCTGCTTAAGACTCATCTTTTCTCTCTCTCCTTCAACCTACCTTGATCTCACCTGGTCGGGGACTGACCTTTAGATTAATCTGTGTAGTTTAGTTATGGTACAGGGTACTACATGGTACCACTGGGTAGTTTACTATAGGGTAGTTTAGTTAGGGTACAGGGTACTACATGGTACCACATAGCTCTACATGGCACTACATGGAACTACATGGCACTACGGGGTACTACATGGTACCACAAGGCACCACAGGGTACTACATGGCACTACAGGGTAGTACAGGATACTACGGGGTACTACATGGCACTATGGGGTACTATAGGATACTACATGGCACTACGGGGTACTACATGGCACTACAGGGTACTGCATGTCTGCTCCTTTGCAGCACCACAAACATGGGAACTCTCTAACTCTTCCCCCCCCCCCTTTTTTCCCCTATTGTTAGGTTTTAGTGAGTTTTTCCTTACCTTCGCGTGGGGTATGTCTGGGAGTGCTTGCATTCTTTCATTTATTTGCATTCATCTAAAAAATGTTTGGACCTTATGGTGTTCTTGTTCTGTTCTTGACTTATTGTTATGTTGTCTTCTTGACTTGTTTAAAGAAGACCTGTACGGCCCATGGGGACATTAACGTGTGTTGTCGGGCCCTATAAATAAATTTGATTTGATTTGATTTGATTTAATCAAAAGGGGGGCGTGGTCTGAGTGTGTCATGGCTAAGTATTCGCAGGACGAAACAAGATGGAGTTTTGCTGTATGTATAAAGAACGTATCAATCCTAGAGTAGCTGTTGTGCATGTGTGAGTAGAAGCTGTATTCCCTTTGAGATGCATGCCCCTCCCGCCATGTATCCAACAAATTAAGATCCATAAGTTCTTTTTTAAGAGCCTTGGCCGCTGAGGTCAAATGTTTAGGGGTAGGGGAGGATCTGTCCATAGCAGGGTCTAATACCAGGTTAAAGTCACCACCAATTATAAGTTCTGAAGGGGTGCATGTCACTTTAAGAAAAAGGTTCACATAGAAGTTAGGGTCATCGTGGTTCGGACCATATACATTCAGCATAGTGACCAGTTGGTCTCCCATATATCCCCTGACTAAAATATATCTTCCCCCTTTATCCTTTTCAACTAGGTTCGGTTGGAAGGGGATCCCTCTTCTTACCAGAATAGCCACCCCCCTTGCTGAAGATGTAAATGAGGAGAAAAATATTTGACCTTGCCATTGTTTCCCCAGTTTACTGTGCTCTGCGTCATCCAAGTGAGACTCTTGCAGGAAGGCCACGTCTATTTGAGGTCTTCTGATGAAGCTAAGAACTTTACGGCGTTTAACTTGCCGGTTAAGACCATTAATATTCCAACTCAGAAACGAGTATGTTGGTATAGCTGGTTAGTAGGACACTGGGATACCTGAAAACATGGTATACAATACCTAGATGTGTAAACATTATAAACCAATTCACAAAAACAGTCCTGTCTGAACCCCTCCCTTTTCCCCTTAATGAATGAATGAATGAATGAATGAATGAATGAATGAAAACTTTATTAACAGATTGCAGAATGGGTACAGTACAGTACAGCTCAATACATACAATTGTTAAGGGGATGCAGACCAGAGAAAGACTTTCGTCTTGTTTACATCAGGGTCCCCCATTTTCAATTCATCGTAACATATATGACATACATGACATACAGATAGACAGTACTGCTACATCTATACATTTATGACATACCAGATTTGCAATTACAGTACTGTTTGTGATAATACCCCCCCTTCCCATAAAAAAATACCCTGGCCTATATATCCTCCCATAATCTTGCATAGTACCATACCCTATCCTACCTGATGATGATGGCGCCGCTCCGACCGGCTGCCTCTCTGTTCGCTCCGTCGAGACTGTGTTTACTTTTGTTAATATTTATAGTTTTTAGAGTTTTGTGCGTACCAACTGTTGGTGCATTTAATGTATATGACCGTCAGTCACTCATAGACATTGGATTACGGGAAACTTACCAACTGGATTACTCGCTGGATCAGCTTTCCGAACCGCATCAATGGCCTGAAGAAATTCTCCGGAGTTTAGGACCAGACCCTTTGTTCCCAGAGCCCAGGAAAAGACGACGAGGAAAGAGGGCTGGGATCCGTAACAGGCTGAGATCCAGACGCCACCGCACACCACTGCCCAGTATATTGCTAGCCAATGTACAATCAATAGACAATAAACTGGATGACATCCGAGCAAGGATTCAATATCAAAGAGACGTTAGGGACTGCAATGTCCTTTGCTTCACCGAAACATGGCTCACACCGGAGGTTCCAGATCACGCAATTCAACCAGCGGATCACTTCTTTATCCATCGCAAGGATCGGTCATCAGAGTCCGGTAAACAACGTGGAGGAGGTATTGCCTTCATGTTTAACAAAAATTGGAGTGATCCAACGAACGTGAAGGAATTATCCAACCACTGCTCCCCAGAACTGGAATATATAACCATCAAGTGTCGTCCTTTCTTCCTCCCGAGGGAGTTAACGGCGATCGTCCTGATCGGAGTGTATATTCCACCGCAAGCCAGCAACAAGGTTGCGCTCTCCAGACTACACGACGAGGTAAATAGAATACAAGTGGCTAACGTTAACGCCGCCATTTTAGTACTGGGAGATTTCAATAGCGCCAATCTGAGAAAGGTATTGCCTGACTTCTATCAGCATGTGACTTGCAACACCAGAGGCGGTAACATCCTAGATCACTGTTACACGCAATTTAAAGGTGGCTACAAGGCTCATTCTGATAGTGGCTTTGGTAAATCAGATCACGCGTCAATTTTTCTTTCACCAAAGTACAAACAGAGAATTAAAAGTACTCCCGTAGTCTCGCGAGAGGTGCAGAAATGGGATCTGACGTCAGAAGAGACGATCCGGTCAGTGTTTCACCACACAGACTGGATTGTGTTCCGCGACACAGATAACATTAATGCCTACACAGGGACAGTGCTGGACTATGTTTGTACTAGGGTGAAAGAAACAATCCCCACTACCAAAATGAAAGTTTACCCAAATCAAAAACCCTGGGTAGACAAATCCGTCCGTGAAGCTCTGAGAGAGCGCACCAAAGCATACAATGACGGCCTAGTGGCAGGCAACATGAATGACCACAAGGTGGCGCGACACAACGTAAGGAGGACAGTGTCAGAGGCCAAACGGCGCTACAGGGATAAAATTGAACTCCAGTTTGAACAAGCTGACTCTAGAGCTATGTGGCAGGGGCTCAAAACGATGACAGACTACAAAGGCGCCTCCCTCAAACTGAACAGTGACATCTCCTTAGCAAACGACCTCAATACCTTCTATGCGAGGTTTGATGCTGGTAATAACAACACCAGCTCACAAGCCTCGGCAATGGGGGGGGGGGGGTCGGCTGCTGATGGAGGCGCAGTGTTCAGGGTAACAGAGCATGAGGTGAGGCGGACCTTTAAAAAAGTGAATATCAGGAAGGCAGCAGGTCCGGACGGCATCCCCGGCCGCGTCCTAAAAGTCTGTGCCGACCAACTGGCCCCAGTATTCACTGACATATTTAACCTGTCCTTAGAACAGGCTGTCATCCCCACCTGCCTGAAGAAGTCCACTATTATCCCTGTACCCAAAAAATCCAAGCCTGCTTGCCTCAACGACTACCGCCCTGTAGCTCTCACCTCCATAGCCATGAAGTGCTTTGAGAAGCTAGTAAAGGGCTACATCTGCTCCTCCCTCCCCATCAACATGGACCCCCTGCAATTTGCATACCGCCCCAACAGGTCCACGGAGGACGCCATATCCCATGTGCTGCACACAGCAGCATCACACCTGGACAAGAGGCAGGGGAACTATGTGAGAATGCTATTCATCGACTACAGCTCGGCATTCAATACCATAGTCCCCTCCATACTCATAGCCAAGCTCAGGGACCTGGGCTTGGGCTATGACCTCTGCCAGTGGGTCTTGGACTTCCTGACTGGCAGACCCCAGGTGGTGAGAGCAGGCAACTGCACCTCCTCATCCATCACCCTCAACATAGGGGCCCCCCAGGGCTGTGTTCTGAGTCCCCTCCTCTACTCCCTGTACACACACGACTGTGTGGCTCAGCGGAGTAGCAATACAATCGTCAAATTTGCTGACGACACAGTGGTGGTGGGCCTGATCTCTGCCAACGACGAGAGGGCCTACCTGGAAGAGGTCAAGGTCCTGGCGGGATGGTGCCAGGAAAACAGCCTCTCCCTGAACGTCAGCAAAACAAAGGAGATGATTGTGGACTTCAGGAGGTCGGGGGTCAAGGACTACAGCCCCCTCAGCATCGACGGGGCACCGGTTGAGAGAGTCAACAGCTTCAAGTACCTCGGAGCCTACATATCTGAGGACTTGACATGGACCACACACATTAACAGTGTGGTGAAGAAGGCACGACAACGCCTCTACTTCCTCAGGCGCCTAAGGAAGTTCCAAGTCAGCCAGAAGATCCTTAAGAACTTCTACTCATGTACAATAGAGAGCATCTTGACCGGCAACATCACCTCCTGGTTTGGGAATAGCACTGCAAAAGACCGAAGCAGACTACAAAGAGTGACACGTTCAGCCGAACGCACAATTGGAGGGGGGCTCCCCACCCTCCAGAACATTTACTACAAGCGTTGCAAGGGCAAGGCCAAGAGAATCATTAAAGACTCCAGTCACCCGAACAACTGCCTCTTTGAACTGCTGCGGTCAGGCAAGCGATACCGGAGTCTCAAGGCGAGCACAGAAAGACTCAGAAGTAGCTTCTATCCCCAGGCCATCAGGCTGCTAAACGAACAATGAATGAACACTACACAACAACAACCACCAAACGCACATAGCACACACATCCACACGCACACACTCACTTTAAACAAACACACTGTAGCACCCACTCCACACACTTTATAGCACACACCCACTTTAAACAAACACACTGTAGCACCCACTCCCCACACTTTATATTTATGGATGAAGGATTGCACTACAACTCGTACACCTTACTGTAAATTGTACCTAAAATTGTACCTCATCCCATTTCTGCTTTGCACTAGATAGTACTGTACATTAGTACACTGCATAGTATTGTGTATTGTATATTATATGGTAACTCAGAACATTGTACATATGTCTATACCGAACACTGTGACCTCATTTTCTTCTTCTAAATTCATGCTATATTATGTTATTATGTTATTTGATACTATCTTGTCTAGCACAGTCTCTGGAGCGTAACAGTAAGAAGCATTTTGTATGAAAGTATTCTGTACTTCTGTATGACAACTATTAAAGAACTTGAACTTGAACTTGAACCAAGCGGAGCCGGGCTCCCTACTAGGTTTAGGTTAAGTAATTAATTAAAGGTGTGGGTACGAACATCTCCTTTAAGCATATCAAAACATGTATATATATATACACCCTTCTTTTTTATTTTTATTTTTTTTCAGGGGTAATATCAATGCTTAAAATGCATAAATGTAATGTGCACACATGTATAAATAAACATGTACACCTACCCATACCCATTAGCACATAACCATCTTGAAATTAAACTTAGTAATATGAACTCACAACAAAAGGTCCCGTGAGGCTTAAACATCTCAAGTCCAGTGTCGCCAATAACGACACGTATTACCCGGCGGTTAACATTTCAAAAAGTAATTAGAGTATGAGGCTTATTGCCTGGTATGTGTCTTTATTTACCGCTCCTTTCTGGTCGAGTGACGACCACTGGATCACTTCAGCATAGCCGGGTGGTGCTTACTCAGATACGTCTCTGCCGACCCCGGTGTTGTAAAGGTGCGTCTGCCCTCCGGCAGCTCCACGCTCAAGTTATTGGGATGGAGTAGCTTGAAGGATACGTTGTTCTCGTGTAGCTTCTTCTTCAACGGCATGAAGGCTTTTCTCTTTTTGTAGAGGGCCGTGGACATATCCTTGAAGATCTTGATAGTAGAATTACCGTATGCCAGTGATTTCTTTTTCCACGCCGCGTCCAGGATTCTCGTCACATCGGTGAAACGGAGTAGCTGGATCACTATGGCTTGGGGGCTGGCTGCCTTCTTCGGTACGGCGTTGGAGTGTACGGTGAGCCCGCTCTATCTCAATGGGTTGCCCGGTGTCCAGCTCCAGTATTTTGGGGAGCCATTCCTGTAGGAAATCGATAGAGCTTTTCCCCTCCACACCTTCTGGGAATCCCACCAGTCGCAGATTCCTTCTTCTCCCTCTGTTTTCCAAGTCGTCCAGCTTTTCCCTCAGACTGCAGATCTCCTCCTCTGTGTCTTTCCTATGATCGCTGAGGTCTTGGTGTAGGGAGTCGAGGCTTTCACCGAAGCTAGCTTGCACTCCCTCCATTTCCTTAACACGTTGCCCCAGTGCCTGGTTGTCATTGATAAGTCTTTCCACCGAGATGCTTAGAGAGTTCATCTTAAGTTCCATCATGGCTTGAATTCTGTCAAATACTTTCTCCAGTTCCCCAATAAACCATATCAGCGGTGTTTCATCGTTAGCTTCGACGTTAGCTGGTGAGTTAGCTCCTTGCGGTCTCATGCTAGCACTAGTGCTAACGCCGGGCGATGTCACTGTCTTCCTGCTCGGTTCGGTCCTTTTGGGTGGCATTTCTTTGTTGGTTATGTGCTTAATAAGCGTGAGTTGACATAAACTTAAGTTAGGCGGAGTATGTTCGATACATCAGGTTTTTTCAGGATTTTTGTGTAGGAGCCCGTTCCACTACGTCCTTACTCTACGCCACCATCTTGGAACCACCGGGAATCTCCACCTTGCCGTTAAAGGCTCCCGTTCATGTGCGTGCTATCGATGGACGTAACCTAGCTCCGTTGACCCATGGCACCCCCTCCATTTCGCTCACGGTGTCAGGTAACCACACAGAGAGTATTCGTTTTTTTGTTTGTTCCGCACCATCTACTCCCCTCATTTTGGGTCGCCCCTGGCTTGAACTTCACAACCCTCAAATTTGTTGGTCCACTGGAAGAATTCTCGGTTGGAGTGTGGCCTGCCACGCCAACTGTTTACGCTCAGCTTCGACTCCTCCCCATGGTCCAAAACCCAACCCTGCGTCTCCGGATCTCCAGGGTGTTCCCCTGGAGTATCATGACCTTGCCGTGGTGTTCAGCAAGGAGCGCGCCTTGTCTTTGCCCCCTCACCGTCCTTATGACATAGCCATCGAGCTCCTCCCCGGAGCTTCTCTTCCTTCTCATCGGTTGTATAACCTGTCTATGCCTGAGAAGGAGTCAATGCGGGGGTACATCCGTGAGTCAGTGGCGTCGGGCTTATCCATCCTTCTTCCTCCCCTGTGGCAGCAGGTTCTTTTTTCATGAAGAAGAAGGATGGAGGGCTCCGCCCTTGCATTGATTTCCGCCCTTAAACGCTATCACGGTGAGAAATAGTTACCCTTTACCTCTTATGAGCTCTACTTTTGAACCCCTTACCCATGCCACCGTTTTCACCAAGCTTGACCTCCGTAATGCTTATCACCTTGTCCGCGTTCGGGAGGGCGACGAGTGGAAGACTGCGTTTCGTACCGACCTGGGGCATTTTGAGTATTTGGTAATGCCTTTTGGACTCACTAATGCCCCCGCAGTATTCCAGGCCTTTGTTAATGATGTTTTACGCGATATGATCAACGTTTTCGTTGTCGTGTACCTCGACGATATACTTGTGTTCTCTCGTACCGCGGCCGAGCACCCCCAACATGTTCGGCTTGTTCTCCAGCGCCTCCTGGAGAATAAGCTCTTCATTAAGGCTGAGAAGTGCAGTTTCCACACCGCCTCTGTGGAATATTTGGGCCATATTGTGGAGCGAGGTCAGGTGCGTGCTGACCCCCGTAAGATACAGGCGGTGGAGGAGTGGCCCCAGCCCATCTCCCGCACCCAGATGCGGCGATTCTTGGGTTTTGCGGGTTTTTACCGCCGGTATATTAAGGGGTTTAGTCGGGTAGCCGCGCCCCTGAACGCGCTCACTTCCACAGTCCGACCATTTGTTTGGAGTCAAGAGGCGCAAGCCGCGTTTACCGCTCTTAAGAGGTTGTTTGTCACGGCACCCGTCCTAGCTCATCCTGATCCGACCCGTCCCTTCATTGTGGAGATAGACGCGTCGGATACCGGGGTTGGAGCCGTCCTCTCCCAACGATCCTCAGAGGATGGTACACTTCACCCCTGCGCTTACCTATCTCGTAGGTTCACCCCGGCAGAGCGAAACTACGATATCGGTAACCGAGAGCTGCTGGCAGTCCACGCCGCCCTAGAGGAGTGGAGACACTGGCTCGAGGGGGCCAGAGATCCATTTCTGGTGTGGTCAGACAACAAGAATCTCACGTATGTCAAGTCCACCCGGAGAGTTAACTCTCGACAGGCGCGTTGGGCCCTGTTCTTCAGCCGTTTCAATTTCACACTCACCTATCGCCCGGGGTCACGAAATACTAAGGCTGACACGCTCTCCAGGTTATTTCCGGAGAGTCCTGCTGAGGGGAATTCCGATACTATCCTTTTCCCCTCCCAGGTGATAGGTGTAGTGACTTGGGCGCTGGAGAACAGGGTCCGAACCGCCCAACACGCTCAACCAGACCCCGGTAATGGACCCCCTAACCGATTGTTTGTTCCTGACCTGGTGCGGTCGGAGGTTATTGAATGGGATCACACCAGTCAGTTCTCTTGCCACCCCGGCGTCGGAAGAACCCTATCCTTCCTGCGGCAGAGTTTCTGGTGGTCAACCATGGAGAGAGACATTAGAGAGTACGTGGCGGCCTGTCCGGTTTGCGCCCGCAGTAAGGCCGTCCATCGGCCCCCCCGCCGGCCTCCTACGCCCGTTACCTGTGCCCACCCATCCATGGTCCCACATAGCACTGGATTTTGTTACTGGACTCCCAGACTCCCTGGGTAAGACTGTTATTCTAACCATTGTGGACCGTTTTTCCAAGGCAGTTCACTTCGTCGTGAACTGGCAGTTAACGTCCTCCGCTGAGACCGCGGAGCTCCTTGTGGACCGACCGGGGTCCGCAGTTTTCCTCCCGGTTGTGGCAAGCTTTCTGTCGAGGGATGGCGGCCACCATCAGTTTATCCTCCGGTTACCATCCTCAGACGAATGGACAAGCCGAGCAGGCTAACCAGAGTCTGGAGACTGCTCTTCGCTGCGTCACCGCAAACAATCCAGCGTCCTGGAGCAAGCATCTTTCCTGGGTGGAGTACTCCCTCAACTCCATGACCAGCGCAGCTACGGGTATGTCCCCCTTTGAGTGCTCGTTGGGCTACCAGCCTCCTATGTTTTCCTCCCAGGAGTTGGAGATTGCCATGCCGTCCCCTCACACCCATCTCCAGCGTTGTTTCCGGGTGTGGGAGACTGCCCGCAGTGCTCTGGTCAAGGCTACGGAGCAGGCCCAGCGGAGCGCTAACCGCCGACACATCCCAGCTCCCGTTTACCACCCGGGCCAGCGTGTCTGGTTGTTGGCGAAGGACCTGCCGCTTCAAGTCCTACAGGATGGTGACCCGGTCTGGACGGTGAGGAAGCTGATGGACGTCCACCGTCGGGGTCGGGGTTTCCAGTACCTCGTGGACTGGGAGGGGTACAGTCCGGAGGATCGCAGTTGGGTCCCCTCCTCGTACCTGGCCGATCCGGCTCTCCTGGAGGAGTTCTATCGGCAGAATCCTGAGGCCTTGGGAAGGTTGCCCGGTGTCTCCCGTACTGTTGTGAGGGCTGCTTTTGAGCAGGTACCTCAGCCTGTTGGCTCCCCCCTGAGGGCGCGTGGCGCATTGACACGACCCCGAGGCGTACGTCTCTCGAGACGTTCACGTCTCACGGCTGGTGCTAATGAACAATTAGAGAATGCTGCCTCTTCCCGGACTATAAACACCTGACCAGCCCCAGCAGTCGATGCGAGTTCGTTCTGTAGGAACAGTAGGTTTGTTGCGCCTTAATTATTTCCTTTTGACATTTCTGTCTAACTTAGTTCTCGTTGATTGTTGTCATTTATTTGTCTGCTACCTAACCTCGTTGTTTTGATGCACGTGTTCAAATGCTTGTAACCCTGACCTCGTTTTTTTCTCCCCCTCCAGCGTGGGTAGATGTTTACTGGTCAACTAATATCGTGTCTCTTTTTCTCTCTTCCATCTAGTTTGGAAGACGCCGTCTCGGATACTCGTCGCGTTCATCCGCCCGTTAATTCCCTTGTTATTTTCTCCCCCCTGCCTCGCCAAGTCCCTCGTGTTATTTTCCCTCTCGGGAATCAGTTATTGTTCCGCCCCAGCGTGGCCGAGGCCACATGTTCCACTACATCTTTTCAACACGGTAAGACTTTATTTACATATTAAGTACACACACATAGTCTGCTACATCACACATACTTCGGGTTTTAACACACACCTCATAACCCAGGTCCCGACCTGCTGACAGTACATTTCCACCGTTCATTGTTTAATTGTTTTAATGATCCATTCTATTAAAAAGAATAACTGAGGGGCGGCACAGTGGGCAAGGCCCTCGCCACTAGTGCAGGAGATGCTGGGTTCGAGCCCAGCTCTCGGCATTGCTACCAGCTTGGCTGGTCGTTCATACTAACACAATTGGCAGTGTTATGGGTGGGAAAGCTGGTGGGTGGGTCCTGGTCGTTGTAAACAGCGACTCCTACAGTTCGGTCGGGGCGCCTGCTCAGCGAGGAAAGGATCTAATGTGATCATTCCATACGTTACACCCTCTCAGTGAGAGTCCGCGCTGCCAAGTGAAAAGAAGCGGTTGATTGGCTACACATGTGTCGGAGGAAGCATGTGATAGCCTCCACTCTCCCAGACCGACCATAGGGGGTAGGTGCGCAGCGACCAGGAAGGGGATTGGGAATTGGCATAACGACTAACATTGGGATGGGAGAAAAACGGAGGAAAAAGGAGGGGGAAAAAGAATTAAAAATAAATAAATAAATAAAGAATAACTGAATTTAACTCAAACTGAACATTTTAACTGAATTTAAACTGAAACAGAAAATAACAATATATTTTTAATTAAAAAATAAATTATATATATTTTATTTGGTTGGGAGGGAGGGGGGGGGGGGGTCGAATATTCTATCTTAAGAACCAGCGATTTTCGAATAGCACTTTTTTCCCACCTACTACAACTAATATCACATCACTATAACATGTAGCCACAACTAATACCACATCACTATAACATGTAGCCTACAACTAATACCACATCACTATAACGTGTAGCCTAACTAATACCACATCACTATAACATGTAGCCAGTTCATTCATACCACCATATTCTCTCCTCCTCTCTCCTACTGCATTCTCCTCCTCTCTTCTACTGCATTCTCCTCCTCTCTCCTACTACATTCTCCTCCTCTCCCCTACTACATTCTCCTCTCTGCTACTGCCTGCTTCTCCTCTCTCCTACTACATTCTCCTCCTCTCCCCTACTACATTCTCCTCTCTGCTACTGCCTGCTTCTCCTCTCTCCTACTGCATTCTCCTCCTCTTTGCTACTGCATTCTCCTCCTCTCTCCTACTATATTCTCCTCTGCTACTGCATTCTCCTCTCTCCTACTGCATTCTCCTCTCTCCTACTGCATTCTCCTCTCTGCTACTACATTCTCCTCTCTCCTACTGCATTCTCTTCCTCTCTCCTACTGCATTTGCTTTCTCTCTCCTACTGCATTCCCCTCCTCTCTCCTACTGCATTCTCCTCCTCTCCTACCATATTCTCCTCTCTGCTACTACATTCTCCTCCTCTCTCCTACTGCATTCTAGTCTCCTCGCAGCTTGAGCACCACGTGGTGGACCCTCCCCTCCTCTCTCTCTGTCACACCCTGTCCTCACCCTGTCCTTTCCTATAGCCATTTAGCATGAAAACACACCATAAAACAACATGCTTACTTTCACTCTCGCCCACACCACTAGGTAATCACTTTCATCTAATTTATCTTACAAAAATCTCTATCTCACAAAACAAACAGAAACACCACCACATCCTCTTCTGTCTTTATCCCTATCTCCTCTCCTCCCCCTCCATTCATTAAGACAATAGATAATCTATTATCTTACCTTGACAGTTGTCTACCATTTCAGATGAATACAGAAGTGATCTGTCTATTCTTGTTTCCACCAGACAGACTATAGACGGTATCATCTATTAGCAAACAGCCCTGCGCTGTTCTGTCCTGTCCTGCTGCAGCTCATTGCTGCTACGGCCTAGAGACACTATGCTTTTTGTGCTGATTCATTGGAGAGGAGGAGAGGATGGATGGAGAGGAGAGGAGGAGAGGATGGATGGAGAGGAGAGGAGGTGAGAGGAGAGAAGATGAGACGAGATGAGAGGAGGATGAGAGGAGAGGAGAGGATGAGAGAAGAGAGGAGAGGATGGGAGGAGAAGAGAGGAGAGGAGATGACAGGAGAGGAGATGGTGAGAGAGGAGAGGATGAGAAGACATCAGTGGAGAGGAAAGGAGAGCTACCTGCTAACCGGTACTTCTCAGAAAAGGCAGCTAACAGTAGCTAACATTAAGCTAAACACAAACACACAAACACACAAACACACACACACACACACACACACACACACACACAGCAACACCGTTACCTTTAATGCCTTTTATGTCGCCTTCTTTTGTCTGAATCCCAGCTTTGTCCCAGAGCAGCGCGCGACTAGGCAGCGGTTGTTTCCTAGTGCAGGACACGCCCGTCAAGAAGAAGTGCTGCTCGCGCGGCGCAGGGTACCATAGCAACCACAGGGAACACCACTCTCGCGGAAACGCTAGTTAGTGTCTGCGGCACGAGAGGCAGGGGTGTAGCTCCAGATTCTGGGCCCCATGAAAGAAAGTATTTGTAGGCCCCCAGTGAATGCGAGCACGCGTAAGCGTAATTTTTTTTGGCAATTTTTTTATTGATAAACGCATAATATGGTTTTTACTATAGATACATTCGGATCAGCCAGGGGCGTATCTCCCGCGGGGGACATTGGAATGGGTCCCCCCCATTTTTTCAGAATTCAGTTATGTCCCCCCCCCTTCTGACTACCTGTCCTATTATTATGCAAAGAGGAGTAGATGGGGGTCGCATTCTTGCCCTTGCCTAGAGCTAAACCAGCAGCAGTGACGACACCAGCAGTGTGTGTGTGTGCAGTGGTGTGTTCCTGAAATCAACTGGGAGTGCACTCGCTATTTGCATATCAATAGCACCGGTCGTCAGGTGTGTTAAATACGACCGGCGCTATTGATATGCAAATAGAGAGTACTTATCTGGGCTTGCACTTAGTAGTTAGGAGCACTTAGGAGTTCAAAAGTGCGTTCATTCTCAGCACTCTGTTATAACGGCGTTCAAAGATGTGCCAGATTTCATATGTATTTCAGCCGAAAACCCAGTTAAAATACACCGTAAACAGGCTTTAAAATTATGTGGAAAACCAACCGATCTGGCAACGCGCCTGTCAACCCCTGCTACGTCATCAGACTCATCACAACAACAGCTGAATCTGCGTCTGCGAGCAGAAGCTGAGCGCTGCGCAGCAGCAGGTCGAGAGCAGCACTCGCTCAGAGAACTCTACATCTTGACGTCGGTGCTTGGGGATTTAAAATAGTTTAACGTTAAAGTCAGTACTGACTCAGACGGAAACAATCTAACGTTTGTCTGTAAACTTTGTCCACCCGGTTTGAAGAAGCAAGTCCCCACATCGACGCGACCGCGACGACGTCGACAGCAACATTGAGAATATGCAAACGTCCTGTTTTAGTTTTCATAATAAAGACAATTCAAGCAAAGTTGTTCCTCATGTTTTTGAAAATATACTGTAGAGATGAAAGCTGCAGTGTGGACTGAATGCGCGGTGGCAAAGCGTTATGGAAATGCCAGTATTCTGATTGCTGTCTGTGTGGTTCAATATTTAAAAAAAATAATAGTTTGCAGCAACGTATTGAAAAAAGAACTAACAAAATGGGCCGTTCAATATCTCCTTTAAATATGTTCGAAATGTCAAACAGACCTGGGTACCTACAGGCTACAGTCTATCACTACTTTTGGGAATCTAAGTGTTTATCCAGGTTCTGGGGCCAAGTGATTGATTGATTGAACACTTTATTAACATATTGCAGAATGGGTACAGTATAGTACAGCTCAGTCATGAATTGAAAATGGGGGACCCTGATGTAAACAAGACGAAAGTCTTTCTCTGGTCTGCATCCCCTTAACAATTGTATGTATTGAGCTGTACTGTATCAGGGTCCCCCATTTTCAATTAATCAGGACATACATGACATACAGATAGACAGTACTGCTACATCTATACATTTATGACATACCAGATTTGCAAATACAGTACTGTTTGTGATACAAAAAAGATACAAAAAATGCGGTATTGCACCCCTGGTATTTAAAAAAAAATCTAGGTAGGGGGGGGGGGGGGGGCCCCCTAACCCCCCCCAGCGACGTCACTCGCCACGCCCACAAATCTGTCCCCCGCACACCTGGAGAGAGAGTTACGCCACTGGGATCAGCAGTTCAGCACCTGCACTGTTGGTGGGTGAGCCTAGTAAAGGATGTCGCATTGCGTTCATCTTCAATGAATGGACCAATGCAATAGTCTACCAAAGCCCCCCCTCTCTCTATATATATCTCACACACACACACACACACACACACACACACACACACACACACACACACACACACACACACACACACACACACACACACTTCAGAAACAAACATAGTATCAATGAGAGCATCAATAATACACCTGAGTGATGTCTAGTAAAAAAGACAGTGCTGGGCCCTTGGAATCATCCTAAACTACCCCCCCCCCCCCCCCCCCCCCCAGCTACGCCCCTGACGAGAGGTACCCCCTCCCAAGCAGCTTATGTCGTTCCTCTTCACCCTCTAGACCTCAGACTTCTGCCGCAACTCAAGCGGGTGCCACCTGCAGAAGATCTCAGACGACTCCTCCATCGTAAGCTACATCACCGACGATGATGAGGAGGAGTACAGAGCCCTGGTGGAGAGCTTCGTGGGGTGGAGCGACAGCAACCACCTCCAACTCAACACCAGTAAGACCAAGGAGCTGATGGTGGACCTCCGGAGGGGCAAGAAGAGGCCCCCCCCCCGATTCCCATCTCCATCCGAGGGGTGGATGTGGAGATGGTGGACTCATACAAGTTCCTTGGGGTACACCTGAACAATAAACTGGACTGGTCGGACAACACAGAGGCCCTCTACAGGAAGGGACAGAGCAGGCTGTTCTTCCTGAGGAGACTCAGGTCCTTCAATGTGTGCAACGAATTGCTGCAGTCTTTTTACCAGTCTGTTGTGGCCAGCATCCTCTTCTATGCTGTGGCATGCTGGGGAGGCTACATCAACTCAAGGGACACCAACAAGCTCAACAAGCTGGTGAGGAAGGCTAGCTCCGTGGTGGGAGTCGAGCTACCTAGACTTGAGGTGATGGTAGAGAGGGGGATGATAAGGAAGCTGGCTGCCATCATGGAGAACCCCTACCACCCCCTCTACGACGAGCTAGTCAAGATGAGAAGCTCGTTCAGCCACAGACTCATTCCCCCCCGACACTCAACTAACCGCCTCGGACAGTCCTTCATACCAGCGGCCATCAGGCTCGCGCGGCGCAGGGTACCATAGCAACCACAGGGAACACCACTCTCGCGGAAACGCTAGTTAGTGTCTGCGGCACGAGAGGCAGGGGTGTAGCTCCAGATTCTGGGCCCCATGAAAGAAAGTATTTGTAGGCCCCCAGTGAATGCGAGCACGCGTAAGCGTAATTTTTTTTGGCAATTTTTTTATTGATAAACTCATAATATGGTTTTTACTATAGATACATTCGGATCAGCCAGGGGCGTATCTCCCGCGGGGGACATTGGAATGGGTCCCCCCCATTTTTTCAGAATTCAGTTATGTCCCCCCCCCTTCTGACTACCTGTCCTATTATTATGCAAAGAGGAGTAGATGGGGGTCGCATTCTTGCCCTTGCCTAGAGCTAAACCAGCAGCAGTGACGACACCAGCAGTGTGTGTGTGTGCAGTGGTGTGTTCCTGAAATCAACTGGGAGTGCACTCGCTATTTGCATATCAATAGCACCGGTCGTCAGGTGTGTTAAATACGACCGGCGCTATTGATATGCAAATAGAGAGTACTTATCTGGGCTTGCACTTAGTAGTTAGGAGCACTTAGGAGTTCAAAAGTGCGTTCATTCTCAGCACTCTGTTATAACGGCGTTCAAAGATGTGCCAGATTTCATATGTATTTCAGCCGAAAACCCAGTTAAAATACACCGTAAACAGGCTTTAAAATTATGTGGAAAACCAACCGATCTGGCAACGCGCCTGTCAACCCCTGCTACGTCATCAGACTCATCACAACAACAGCTGAATCTGCGTCTGCGAGCAGAAGCTGAGCGCTGCGCAGCAGCAGGTCGAGAGCAGCACTCGCTCAGAGAACTCTACATCTTGACGTCGGTGCTTGGGGATTTAAAATAGTTTAACGTTAAAGTCAGTACTGACTCAGACGGAAACAATCTAACGTTTGTCTGTAAACTTTGTCCACCCGGTTTGAAGAAGCAAGTCCCCACATCGACGCGACCGCGACGACGTCGACAGCAACATTGAGAATATGCAAACGTCCTGTTTTAGTTTTCATAATAAAGACAATTCAAGCAAAGTTGTTCCTCATGTTTTTGAAAATATACTGTAGAGATGAAAGCTGCAGTGTGGACTGAATGCGCGGTGGCAAAGCGTTATGGAAATGCCAGTATTCTGATTGCTGTCTGTGTGGTTCAATATTTAAAAAAAATAATAGTTTGCAGCAACGTATTGAAAAAAGAACTAACAAAATGGGCCGTTCAATATCTCCTTTAAATATGTTCGAAATGTCAAACAGACCTGGGTACCTACAGGCTACAGTCTATCACTACTTTTGGGAATCTAAGTGTTTATCCAGGTTCTGGGGCCAAGTGATTGATTGATTGAACACTTTATTAACATATTGCAGAATGGGTACAGTATAGTACAGCTCAGTCATGAATTGAAAATGGGGGACCCTGATGTAAACAAGACGAAAGTCTTTCTCTGGTCTGCATCCCCTTAACAATTGTATGTATTGAGCTGTACTGTATCAGGGTCCCCCATTTTCAATTAATCAGGACATACATGACATACAGATAGACAGTACTGCTACATCTATACATTTATGACATACCAGATTTGCAAATACAGTACTGTTTGTGATACAAAAAAGATACAAAAAATGCGGTATTGCACCCCTGGTATTTAAAAAAAAATCTAGGTAGGGGGGGGGGGGGGGGCCCCCCTAACCCCCCCCAGCGACGTCACTCGCCACGCCCACAAATCTGTCCCCCGCACACCTGGAGAGAGAGTTACGCCACTGGGATCAGCAGTTCAGCACCTGCACTGTTGGTGGGTGAGCCTAGTAAAGGATGTCGCATTGCGTTCATCTTCAATGAATGGACCAATGCAATAGTCTACCAAAGCCCCCCCTCTCTCTATATATATCACACACACACACACACACACACACACACACACACACACACACACACACACACACACACACACACTTCAGAAACAAACATAGTATCAATGAGAGCATCAATAATACACCTGAGTGATGTCTAGTAAAAAAGACAGTGCTGGGCCCTTGGAATCATCCTAAACTACCCCCCCCCCCCCCCCCCCCCCAGCTACGCCCCTGACGAGAGGTACCCCCTCCCAAGCAGCTTATGTCGTTCCTCTTCACCCTCTAGACCTCAGACTTCTGCCGCAACTCAAGCGGGTGCCACCTGCAGAAGATCTCAGACGACTCCTCCATCGTAAGCTACATCACCGACGATGATGAGGAGGAGTACAGAGCCCTGGTGGAGAGCTTCGTGGGGTGGAGCGACAGCAACCACCTCCAACTCAACACCAGTAAGACCAAGGAGCTGATGGTGGACCTCCGGAGGGGCAAGAAGAGGCCCCCCCCCCCGATTCCCATCTCCATCCGAGGGGTGGATGTGGAGATGGTGGACTCATACAAGTTCCTTGGGGTACACCTGAACAATAAACTGGACTGGTCGGACAACACAGAGGCCCTCTACAGGAAGGGACAGAGCAGGCTGTTCTTCCTGAGGAGACTCAGGTCCTTCAATGTGTGCAACGAATTGCTGCAGTCTTTTTACCAGTCTGTTGTGGCCAGCATCCTCTTCTATGCTGTGGCATGCTGGGGAGGCTACATCAACTCAAGGGACACCAACAAGCTCAACAAGCTGGTGAGGAAGGCTAGCTCCGTGGTGGGAGTCGAGCTACCTAGACTTGAGGTGATGGTAGAGAGGGGGATGATAAGGAAGCTGGCTGCCATCATGGAGAACCCCTACCACCCCCTCTACGACGAGCTAGTCAAGATGAGAAGCTCGTTCAGCCACAGACTCATTCCCCCCCGACACTCAACTAACCGCCTCGGACAGTCCTTCATACCAGCGGCCATCAGGCTCCACAACAGTGGGCAGCGACTAGCAGTCTCCAGGCTCCACAACAGGGGGCAGCGACAGCGACTGCTACCAGACATTGACCTGGGACTTATAGGAACCCAAGGAGGACAACCTACACTACCTTAGGCTTACTGCACCCTATGTGGATACTGTGATACTGTGATACTGTGAATAATGTATATTTCAGTGGATACCGTGATACTGTGAATAATGTATACTCAGTAGATAGTAAATTATAACACTACCTCATGCATACTGCACCTTATGTGACACTGTGAATAATGTGAATATTCCTCAGCTAGTCAGATAGTAAATTATATTGACCATATTGATCAAATTGTTTACACTGCCTGTGTTGTTTTTTACTACCTGTATACTGTGTTGTTTTACTACCTGTACCCCCCCTCCCCCCCATGCTGCTATGATGCCTGAATTTCCCCAAGGGGATCAATAAAGGAATATCTTATCTTATCCCCCCCCCCCCCCAAAAGTCATGCCCGTGTTGTATTAATTCATTATGTTTATTATAGTAAAAGTCCGACGTTTTCCTTTATACATGGGCTATATGCTATTATTAAACTAAATGAAACAGAAACCATCTTAAAAGTGATGTGTGTGTGATTGCTGATTGGTGTGTGTTTGAATTTGTTATTATAATTGAGTCATGGTTGAGTTGATGGGTAGTCAGAGCAAGTGAGCACAATAAGCATTTAAGCAAAGAGGGTCACATCTAACGTTGGAGAAACAAGTGCAAATCCCAGTACCTCTGAACAGTGGCGGACTCAGGCTGTTTGAAGGGCAGGGGCGAAAAGAAAAAAAGGGCACCTACTGCACAAGTTGCACAACATGGGAGTCGGGACCCCATCAGTGAGCAAAAAGCTATGATGCGTCATGTATGGTGAAATAGTCTTCATCCTTGATTAAGATTAACATTAGAATAACATAGACAATCCAGATTAATAGTATAGAGTGTTCTCACGGCGCGTCATCAAACCGGAAGTCGGCCATCTTGGCGATAAACTTGGATGTAAACAACGCGTGATTGCATCGAACTAGCAACTCTTCAAGTTCATTGTTGCTCAAAATGGTCAATTATTGCCGTGTTCTTGGCTGTACTAATAGGTCGGATAGGGAAAAGCATTTGGAGTTCTTCAGATTGCCAATTGTCATCACAAATCAAGGAGAAGAGGGCAAACAATTGTCTCAGGAAAGGAGACGTTTGTGGTTGGCCAAACTGAACCAGGATTTCCATGGCAAGACTCTTGTCAACATTCGAGTTTGTTCTGTGCATTTCTTGTCAGGTAACGTTATGTGAAATATATTCTTGGCTGGATATGATTGTTATCTCATTTCATAACCTACTACAGTAGTAGTGTAAGACTCAGTTTATGTTATGGTAACGTTACGTCAGGTAACGTTATGTGAAATATTAATAACAGCAACTATCATTTTACAGTGGAATAGTATGAGGCTGGATATGATTGTTATCTCATTTCATAACCTACTACAGTAGTAGTGTAAGACTCAGTTTACGTTATGGTAACGTTACGTCAGGTAACGTTATGTGAAATATTAATAACAGCAACTATCATTTTACAGTGGAATAGTATGAGGCTGGATATGATTCTTATCTCATTTCATAACCTACTACAGTGTAAGACTTCGTTTCTGTAAATGTTCCTAAAATGTAGTGTCAAAACAAAGTGTTTCTTGCCGGGTAACGTTATGTGAAATATTAATAACAGCAACTATCATTTTACAGTGGAATAGTATGAGGCTGGATATGATTCTTATCTCATTTCATAACCTACTACAGTGTAAGACTCGGTTTCTGTAAATGTTCCTAAAATGTAGCGTCTAAAGTGTGCTATATTTTTCATTATTGTATTCCAGGTAAAAAGTGTCACCTGTACAAGAAAGATGACCCAGATTGGGTGCCATCTGTAAATATGACCGGAAAGCAACAGCCTTCTTCTCTGCAACCACCTAAAGAAACACGATACCAATGGCGTGTGAATCGTACCCAGCAGAAACTGAAGGTGGATGCTGCCCATGCCTTGCTTCTTATGGACATACCAGCTGCTGCTGATGATTCTGCTGCAAGTGATAATGTGTGCAGTATAGGTACTCAAACTGATATGACTGGTGATTTTATTTATTCTATGACCAATGAAGTTATAAATCTGAGAGCGGAAAACCTTCAGTTGCGTTCTGATGTGAAACAGTTGTCCTCTACCTATGACCAAAGTGCATTTGTGGGTAAAGATGAGAAGGTTTTATTTTTCACTGGTCTACCTACATTCCAGATTTTGTTAGCACTCTATGCATACCTTAGTCCCCACCTTCCTGTGAAGAAGTCGCTTAATCCATTCAAGATGCTGATGCTGACATTGATGCGACTAAGGCTTAATGTTTCTACATCCTTCCTGTGTTATGCATTCAATGTGTCAATATCCACTGCTTCTAGGGTATTTACTTATTGTATTTTGCACAATCACAATGTTGAGTTGTTTTTTTGTGGAGGACATCTTCAGTTTTGCAGGATTTTGAGAAAGCATGGCACTTGAGACAAAACACACTATATCCTATATAATTGTATTTTAATTCCTCTTGTTTCTTTATATACATTGCGTACAGCTTGTTATATTACATTTTATTGTATTTTCTTGTTCTTGTGGCCATCTTGGTCGACAGGTCATTTGTCAAGTAATTGGTCAAACGTTTCACACCGAAACGTCATGATATGATTTCAGGCTGCCAATAAATTTGGAAAAACCTGGAGTGCGTGCCTGGACATTGTTTCCCTATTTTTATGTGTGGTACAATACACCATTCCCATCAGAACACTTGAATAACAGAAGAGACAGTTTTGTATGTAACGTGTTTAATAACAATAACAAAACACACCAATAAAAATTGCATAAATAGCAGCATTAACAACAATATAATCTCTCATTTACATAACATAACTATTATTATTTGATACACACAATTGTTACCCACTCAGAATATCCTCCTTCCAGAAAATCCTCCTTCCAATGTGCTGCTTGCCTGCATGGTTAAATAAAAAAATATATATAGAAAAATCACAGCATGGGTATAGTGTGTGCAAATCAGCTTCAGAATAGAAATCAAAATAGCACTTATTAGGAGTTGTTTGTAATTAGGCTGTACATCGGATATAAATGAAGATGTCAATACAAATTTATGAAGCTACACAACGGTTTACTGAAAATAGCATAGCCTAGGATTTTTTACAAGGTTGCTAATTCATCATTGGTTGGATGTTGGGTTTTGTTTACTTTAAGAGTAGAACAACTAGCACTTTCCTTTTGCTTCTCAAGTGACTGTAGTACATGACCAGCACAGTCACTTTTAGCCCTTATTTTACTTTGTATCTCTTTGCTGCAGTGAAGTCAATCTTTCTGCATTCCTTGTACTCCACATTTGACATTGCAGTAGGCAACAGCCAATATGCCTTTTCCTGCGTCACTGTCTTTGAGTCCCTCAACTTCACTGTTGCTTCAATGAGAAACAACAATGCTGCTACATGTGTGCAGGTCTCTCCCAGGCCAGCCATACATGTACAGTGGGCTCCAACAATCCTACCAGACTTTTCAGCCATTATCCAGGGCTCCAGGGGTTTTTCTCTTATTCGTTGGGAATGGAGTACCTGAATAAAAGACAACCAAATATAAGCTTGTAAATAAAAAGCGAGTTTGAATGAATGAAAACTTTATTTAACAGATTGCAGAATGGGTACAATACAGTATGGTTCAATACACACAATTGTTAAGGGGATGCAGACCAGAGAAAGACGTCTGTCTTGTTTACATCAGGGTCCCCCATTTTCAATTCATAGTGACATTTATGACATACACAACATACATGACATCATGACATTTATGGCATAGGGACATACATGACATACAGGTATATAGTACTGTTACATTTGTGACATATACGATATGCAAATATACAGTAGTGTTACCCATAGATCCTAACAGAGATATGCAAATATACAGTAGCCTACTCATCAATTTACTTATTTAATAGGGTTTAATTGTTTATGTTTATGACCGATCAGCATTTTGATCCAAAAATGTGTACTAGTAGACTATTAGAAAATAATCTTAGGTATTACAATTTCCTAAATGTAAAGATCAGTTGATCTAGTAACGTTATGTGAATCACCTACCTTGGCTTTCACAAGACACATGTCATCGTCGATTATCTGGTACTGTGCAATGCATCTCTCACCCATCCACACACCATCTGGTTGTAGGCATCCAACCCTTTGTAAGCCTTAAGATCTTCATTTGTGTATGGGCTTGGCGAAAATACTAGGTAGTTGACTATATCTGGATAGGCAACAGAAGGCAAACTTGTGGGGTCGCAACTCCAAGACGACGGAGCTAGCTCGTAAGGATCTTTATCACCTATTCGTCTGAGTTTGTCACAATATCGCGCCCTTTCCTGCTGACCAAGTCCTTCTCTATATGTTCGAGCAGCTTCCAGCTTACTCTTTTTGGGTTTAGACATATCTTAAATATATAATTCATCGCGCAATTCATTCATTCATTCATTCGTTCATTCTATCACCTGTTGTTTACATTGCAGTATAACGCCAAGATGGCGGCGCACCTTGGCACTGACGTCATTCGTGACGTCGGTGAAAACACTCTATATGCAGTGTTGCGATGCTCATATCAACACTGGTTGCACGCACGCTAATGACGCCACGTGCATGCGCGCTCCCGCGCATGTGCATAAACGTTCCCTCGCATAAGGACAGACTAAAAACAGTGCCTAATTGCCTCTACGTGTAGACACGTGAATATGTCCAACCGTAATTCAATGTGTCTAACTGTATTCATTGTGCTCTAACTGTTTTCGTGATAATGCTGTGTAACTGGATGACCCGTTCTGATTCTATATACTTTAACATTGACATTCAGTAGTGGGACATGGCGCTGGACTGTCGCCAGGGGGAGCTGGTGCGACTTTGGGCTGGTGACAACAGGTGAGGAAGAGGCTGGCTGAAGGAGGAGCTCATACAGCGAGACGACCTCTTTGTCGTTTTCCATTGAAGCAAGCAGACGTGTGGACCAAGAGCTCCTGATAATAAAGACACGCGAAATACGAGTCCTGCCACGGGGTGGGATAGTAACGTCATATGCGAAAGTTTAGCTTCCCAGTATAGTGCTTAGGGTACGTTTGAACCAAGAAGAAGACGTTCGACTGCCGGACTGTACTGTGGATATTCCACACGCTGCATTTCGGAATGTATAGGCGAAAGACTAGGGGGTCGCACTGACCAAAGCTTAGCTTCAAGTATAGGCCTGTTAGCCCAGTTAGCTCATGCGTCGCTCCACCGTCTCCTAGCTCCGCAGCGCCAGTCCAGCTATTCGCCTGCCTAACGTCAGCCCAGCCAGCCCCCTTGCTATCACAGGTGACAACCACGGGACCGTTCGACGGCCACCTTGCGTCACAGACATTCGTTGCGGGAGCAGGCCAGCACTCGGTTGGTACACTCACACCAGGTACTGTTAGCGCTCCAAGTGCTCTGGAACACTATCAGCGAACATTCTCCTTTTCGAGAGCCTGCCCTCTAAGGGTGAAGAGAATAAATACTTTGAGCTGGCACGTGCAGCAGTGACTAGGGGCGCCCCAACGTTTGTTGTTTTGGGTAATGCCGGCTTAGATAGGCTTTTTGTTTCAACTGTGGGCCCACTTAATTTTCTGGTTACATGTGTTGTGTGATTAAGTTGTGCAGACAGCACTAAGGTATATTGATAATTTTTCCCATTGAATAGCTCACGGAGCTCGCCATTACCCTCTCTCTCCTTACGGGTGAATGAAAAAAATATTAACCCTTACGGGGACCTGTTTCATTACCGTGGAGTGTAAGATCCAAGTGCCATGCATTGTGCCGTGTATTGAATGCATGCCCGCTTTATATAAAAGGAGAGGCGTAGACATGGGATCATTGTGTGTGTGTCAATTACTGTGAATGTGTATTACTGCTTAACCCCTTCTTCCCTACGGTCTATGTGCAATTGGGGCAGGTGCTCTGTACAGGTCTTCACCAGTCAACAAGGAAAGGTACTGCTTTGGGGAGAAATTATATTATTTACCATCACTGCCACCGGGTGTGAGAGGGTGTGGGACGTATTAAGGGAAGTGCGGGTGTTTGAGGAAATGCTACGGTCGCCCGGGAGGGCAAGAAGGACCAGCGTAGAACCCCTAGGTTAGTAAACCCTAGGCCCCATCCATCCCTCTGCTAAATCCCAATTCTAATACTCTTACACTACAGTCGGGGGCTCAGCCGGACCCAGATCTGCTGTGCTCCCACTACCTGGTGACAGTTCATATCCACTCTCATAAAGTATGGATAATCCACACTTCTACATACGAATGGAATGTAACACCTGACGACCGGCGCTATTGATATGCAAAGTAGCCAGGTGGGTACTGCGAGTTGGCGCATCAGTCGAGTGCAGCGCATTCCTGTGTGCACGCGCGTGCACATCTGTGCGTGTGCGTGCACGCGCTTCTGCTCACAAAACTTTGGTTGCACGGAGTGCAACCTCGTCCCATGAGCAACGCATCACTGCCTATAATAAAAACAGACAGGGAACAATACACATTTCAAACGTTTATTTCACCTCATTGTCATGGTGTTTGAAAAGTAGATTTATCATGGTGTTTGAAAAGTTAATTATCATGGTGTTTGAAAAGTAAATTATCATGGTGTTTGAAAAGTGGATTTATCATAGTGTTTGAAACTTTAATTATCATGGTGTTTGAAAAGTAGATTATCATGGTGTTTGAAGGCCTACCATTGCTGCAGTGGTACATTTCTCAATGCTTAAGATATCAGTGAGGAATATAAATATTTGGGAAACAGCATTTTAATATGGTCTTCTGGGTTGAAAAATAGTGAACCTAGTCTTTAAAAGCTATTTACAACATATATTTTACAGGATATAAAACAGTTCAACAGTTAAAGTTAATTCCAGTGCCGTTGAGCTTCTTCCTTCCTTTCTCTCTCCTAAGGGCATGCGTCCACCTATCTCACAAAAACGCTGGCAGTGCGCCGGTAGTACTGGGGGTGGAGCGCTTGCGGTGAGAAAAAAAAACGCAGCGCGAGCCTTTGTCTGAATATGCGCCCAGCGCATCGCTCTGAAAGTTCAGAAAGTTTCAACTTTAGGGCCCGGGTCCACCTATCTCACATTTTCACCTGAAAAACGCTGGCAGTGCGCCCGGTAGTACTGGGGCGGAGCGCATGCGGTAAGAAAAAAAATGCAGCGCGAGCCTTGGTTGTCTGAATATGCGCCCAGCGCATCGCTCTGAAAAGTTCAGCAAGTTTAAACTTTAAACGCTGGTGCGGCCGCACAAAAAAGCTAAAAGGCGCTGAAAAAAGAAGCCGACTGCAGCGCATTACCTATAGGCGGCCGCATGCTCCCTCCCCATTGGGATACATTGAAAAAAGACGCTTGCGCCAAGAAATATGAGGCAGGTGGATCCGTGCCCTAACTCTCCTTCTCTCCTCCCCTTCTCTCCTCATGTCCTCTCCTTCTCTCCTCCTGCCCTCTCCTTCTGTCCTCCTATACTCCCCTTCTCTCCTCCTGTACTCCCATTCTCTCCTCCTACCCTCTCCTTCTGTCCTCCTATACTCGCTTTCTCTCCTCCTGTACTCCCATTCTCTCCTCCTGTCCTCTCCTTCTGTCCTCCTATACTCCCCTTCTCTCCTCCTGTACTCCCATTCTCTCCTGCTGTCCTCTCCTTCTCTCATGTCCTCCTCTCCTTCTCTCATCCTGTCCTCTCATTCTCTCCTCTCTCCCCGGCTCTCTCTCTCCCTCCCCCCTCTCTATCTTCCCCATTCTCTCCATTAAAGTTAATATACCTGGATACTGGCTGGATCAGTGGGATATTTTAATGGCAGGAGAGCATTCAAGTTATTTGTTGTTGTGTTGTTTGAATAAGTTCTCTCCCTATCCTCATTTTCATCCTCGCTTTCTTTAGCATCATCAGTCTTCATCATCATTTTTCTCCATAGCATCATCTGCATTCTCTCTTTCCTCAACTTCTTCATCATTTCTCTCGATAGAATCATCTGCATTTTCTCTTTCCTCCACTTCTTCATAATTTCTCTCCATCATCTGCATTTTCTCTTTCCTCCACTTCTTCACCATCTCTCTTCCTGATATTATAATTTCTCTCTTGAATATCTCCATCTTCATTGTATTTACTGTCTTTATCTAAGGTAGAGCAAATAATATTTGTTTTATAATAGTAATATAATTGTACTGTATATAATATTCATACTGTAGCCTACAATGTTATAATTGTATTATAAAATAATATGTCATATAGCACTACCACTAGCCCTCTTGCCTTGATTGGAATAAAAAGGGTCTATGGTTGGTCAATTTAAATGTTTAAGACACATTTTTCTGTCCAAAATAAGCATTATTGACCATGTCCGCACCAGATTCTCAGTTATTATCCAAACTATGTAGTGAGGACTTACAAATACATACCTGTATCCTTATCTCCTCCCTTACTATTGTTGCTTTGGACCCAATTTTTCAAAGAGCAGCTGCCTCTCGCAGCATTTTTCAGCTGCTTTTTAATATTCTTCCGATTTATTTCTCTCCTGTAATCATAGAATATAGGCCAAAGCTAAACCCACTTTTAAGTTTACTACCACTCTTAAATTTGCTTTAAAAAGCAATTCACACTGAATTTAAAGTGCTATGGATATATTTTGTGCAAATAATACTAAACAAATCTGTACACTTTATTTCTAAATTGAGAACACAGGTTAGCATAGAATCAGCTAAGCAAGGTACCTGTTTAGTTAGCTAGCTACAGTATATACAGCTAGCCTAGGCTAAAACATACTGCCATCAATAAAAGCACTTGCAGTGTACATACATTAGTATTTAGTAATGCATAATTGGTAAAACAAACTCAATCTTTGCAACTTCAAAGAAGGCTTGATGTATTACCTACCTCACACACAGCAGTAGGATGCAGGGTTACAGCTCAGACTGCATTAAACCCTCTGGCATCTGAACATTCAAGAGGGGATGTGTCTAAAACTGAAAACTTAAATAGATGGAATATTGTAGTGACGGGGCTGCTCAGAGTGGTAGCTAACACTTTTGCGTGACATTATTTAACCGTCAGGGCAGAGGGCACATGGTCAAATTTAGACCATTGGAGGGGCACATCCTCTAGTTTTTTCACTCAAAAGGGTACTTTTGCGTGATGTTTTTCAACTGTGGGGGCACATGGTCAAGTTTAGACCATTGGAAGGGCACCAATGGGGACGTCCTCTCATTTTTGCCACTCAAACGGGCATTTTAGCGTGATGTTTTCAACTGTGGGGGCACATGGTCAAGTTTAACCATTGGAGGGGCACCAATGGGCACGTCCTCTCATTTTTGCCACTCAAAAGGGCACTTTAGCGTAATGTTTACAACTGTGGGGGTACATGGTCAAGTTTAGACCATTGGAAGGGCACCAATGGGCACGTCCTCTAGTTTTTCTTATTTCTCTTTTTCCCCCTTTCTTTTTCCGTTTTTCTCCCATCCCAATGTTAGTCGTTATGCCAATTCCCAATCCCCTACCTGGTCGTTGCGTGCTCTGCCCCCTACCGTCGGTCTGGGAGGGCGGAGACTATCACATGCTTCCTCCGACACATGTGTAGCCAATCCCCACTTCTTTTCACCTGGCAGCGCGGACTCTCACTGGGGGAGTGAAACGTGGGGAGGACACTACCTCCCCCAGGATCCGACCTCGCTGTGCAGGCGCACCGACCGATCTGTAGGAGTCGCTGTTTTACAACGACCAGGACCCACCCTCGCTGGGTTTCCCACCCTCTAACACTGCCAATTGTGTTAGTATGGACGGTCGGCACCACAGCTGGATTCGATCCCACTGTCTCTGTGGTGGTGGGCAGACACTTATGGAGGGGCACCAATAGGGCACACCCTCTCGTTTTCGCCACTCAAAAGTGTTACGACCCAAGGGCCAGTCCTGCTGACCGGCAGGAGAATAACATTGGACATTACTCTCCTCCTGACATTGGTCTCCTACCCTCTAGTGGCCAGACTAGCCTGTTGGTACAGGTGGTTATTCTCCTGCCGGTCAGCAGGACTGGCCCTTGGGTCGTAACACAAAAGGGCACTTTAGAGCAATGTTTTCAACTGTGGGAGCACATGGTCACATTTAACCATTAGAGGGGCACCAATAGGGCACATCCTCTAATTTCTTTCCACTCAAAAGGGCACTTTTGCGTGACATTATTTAACCATGGGGCACATGGTCAAGTTTAGACCATTGGAAGAGCACCAATAGGGCACACCCTCTAATTTTTCGCCACTCAAAAGGGCACTTTAGCGCACGTTTTTCAACCATGGGGGCACCCCCCTGAGTCCGCCAGTGCCTCTGAAGAGCTTTCAGCGAGGAACCAAGCTTGCCAAAAGCTCAAACAGTGAACTCCAAGCCCACGTGGTTGAACTCAAAATACAAAGAAACAGACTAAGAAACGATGTAAACACCATGATCAAATCCGCAAAAAAAATTATTTGGGGGTAGAACACATCATATCATAGCCTACTACAAAAACCTAGGGGTCCGCAAAGACGACTTCAAACTGGAAATGGTAACAACAGATGAGGTACTCAAAAAACTGAGCGCCCTCCAACCTAACAAGGCCACTGGCCATGACAATATCCCCTCCAAATTCCTCAGAGACTCAGCAGCCGCCATCACCCCAGTCATCACACACATAATAAACCTCTCCATAAAACACCAGGGACATGTCCCCCAAGACTTCAAAATTGCGAGAGTGACCCCCCTGCACAAAAAAGGCAGCAAATTAGACCCAGGCAACTACCGCCCTGTTTCTATTCTTATCTCTATCTTGAAAGTCATGGAAAAAATTGTGTACGAACAGGTTGAAAAGTACCTGTTCTAATCTACGAATTCCAATCTGGCTTCATAACATCCCACTCCACTGACACATGCCTTCTCTATTTGAACGACCACATCAAACAAGAGGTGGACGTGGGCAAATACTGCGGCATGGTCATGCTGGACCTACAAAAGGCCTTCGACACTGTCAATCACTCCATTCTGATTGACAAGCTAAAAAGCAATTGGTTTTGATAGTTTATCAGTGAGCTGGATGCAATCCTACCTGGAGGGGAGAGAACAGATGGTAGATGTAAACGGTACTCTATCCACCCCCCCTCCCAGTGAGCTGTGGTGTTCCACAAGGAAGCATACTAGGACCGTTACTGTTCCTAATTTATGCAAATGACATGTCGTCAGCTTGTGACTGCAACTTGTTCCTGTTCACGGACGACTCAGCCCTGCTGGTCTCTGACAAGAACAAGTTACAGGTTGAAAAAACCCTCAGCTCAGAACTCGGCAGAATCTGCACCTGGCTCGCTGATAACAAACTATCATTACACCTGGGTAAAACAGTCCATTCTCTTCGGATCAAATAACAAACTCAGCAAAACCAACGGCTTCTCTGTTACAGTGGGTGACAATATTGTCACAAAACAAACTGGTCAGGCTACTGCTTGACCTTACTCCTAAAACCCACCTCACCCCTGCCCATTTTGACAACTTAGGATGGCTTAGAGTCAGTAGACGACAGAGTACAGCAACTTGCAATGGGCCTGGTCTACAAGATACACTACACCACTAAGGTGCCCATGTACATGTCGAAATACTTCCCAAAGGTCAGTGAATACCACGACCACAACACCAGAGGGAGTTCCACAAATCATGTTCAACCCAGATTCAGCACAAACAAGGGTCTAAACACGTTTCAAAATTATGCCACATCAATGTGGAACACCCTACCCACAGCCGTAAAGGAATGGGAATCCCTACTCACCTTCAAAACCGCTCTCAAAGAGCACCTACGGGAGGCTGCAATTCGAAACTGGCCGCCGTATATGTCCAAACCCCCCCTCCCACCCACCCACCCCCTGCTAATATACAGTTTCCTCCCCCTTGTATCTGTTTAACGGTACTGTATATTTGCATATCTTGTATGTCACAAATGTAACAGTACTGTCATGTATTGTCATAAATGTCAGGATATATATCTGTATATCTGTATGGCCCCCGTAAATGTCCAAACCCCCCCTCCCACCCACCCACCCCCTCCTAATGTACAGTTTCCTCCCCCTCGTATGTATATATTTTCTGTTAGGATCTCTGGTTAACAGTACTGTATATTTGCATATCTTGTATGTCACAAATGTAACAGTACTGTATGTCATGTATGTCAGAAATGTCATGATATATATCTGTATGTCATTAATGTCATTATGAATTGAAAATGGGGGACCCTGATGTAAACAAGACGAAAGTCTTTCTCTGGTCTGCATCCCCATAACAATTGTGTGTATTGAGCCATACTGTATTGTACCCATTCTGTAATCTGTTAATAAAGTTTTCAACCAATCAATCAAAACCAAGAAGCCGGTGCATTTGTTCATGCCAGTAATGTTAACAGCGATATTAACAAAGCTAACGTGGTTAGCCATCCACAACCCATAATGTTAAACGATCTCGGGACTGAACAAGGTTATGTTTGAACAACCCAAACAAATTGTTTTGCAATCATACACTGCCTGAATGATGACAGCAAAACAGAACTCAAGAGACTGTACTACAGCATTATCGAGTCATTTGTTGGAGAAAATGGATCAGAGATTTAGTGAATGCAACACTCAACTGGCTAGGTCACTGTAATATCTTGGATATGAACAAATGGAACAGTTGGTTCTTTAACAAGACGCTTTATTACTCCTCCGATGGTTCCTCAATGTCCAAACAATACCCACCCCTCTACCTCTCGCACCACTCCCACTTACTCTATACTAATGAAAAAAAATGTATTAATCGAAAAAATCTACAATACCACAAATATTAAAAACTTTTTTCAGCCTAAAACGTCAACCACCCATTTACATTTACATTAGTCATTTAGCTGATGCTTTTATCCAAAGCAACTTACAAGTTCTGTACGACAAGTCATCAGGAAGGGCACAACTCTATCAGCTGAGTAACAATGTTCATCAAAGTGTTGAGTGCTACAGTGTAGGTTCGTTTATTAGGACAAGTGCATGACAGTAAGGTTAGTTAGGGTTAGATTTTAATTTTAATTTAAATTTTATTTCAGATAATGGTTGAAGAAGTGCGTCTTTAGTCGACGGCGAAAGATTGGACGGGTTTCGGCTGTCCTAACTGGGGTGGGTAGTTCATTCCACCATTGTGGGGCAAGGACTGAGAAAAGGCAGGTTCTCCTTGATGACCCTCTCAGAGCTCGGATAGGTGTGGGTCTGAGACGGCCAGACGATGCAGAGCGTAGGGGTCTTGAGGGTGTGTAGTTAGAGACCATTGATCATTGACCTTTGCCGCACGGTATGCCAGGTCGAGGGCTTTGAAGCGGATTTGTGCAGCAATGGGGAGCCAGTGCAGGTCCCTAAGAAGTGGGGTGACATGGGCTCACTTCGGTAGGTTTGAGATCGGGCGGGCCGCTGCGTTCTGAATGAGTTGAAGAGGCTTGGTGGCAGTGGCCGGGAGGCCAGCAAGCAGTGCGTTGCAGTAGTCGAGGCGGGAGCTGACTGTTGATTGGACGAGGAGTTGGGTGGCTTCTTTTGTCAGGAAGGGGCGGATCCTTCTGACGTTGCTCAGGAGGAATCTGCAGGTTCTGGTTGTCGCTGCGATGTGAGCAGAGAAATTCAACTGGTCGTCGAGACAACACCAAGGTTCTTGGCTGTCGGGGGACGCGGTCACAGCTGCATTGTCGACTGTGATGGAAAGGTCTGTCAGGGGAGAGGATTTGGCCGGCAGGTGGAGCAATTCTGTTTTGCTTAGGTTCAGTTTGAGGTGGTTGGTCGTCATCCAGGCGGAGATGTCGGACAGACAGGCCTAGGTCCGCTCAGAGACGTGGATATCTGAGGGATAACAATGATCGGCATAACAATGATACAAGAAGGCATGAGACATGATAATGTTACCCAGTGATTTAGTGTAGAGGGAGAAGAGAAGGGGTCCTAGGACCGAGCCCTGGGGGACACCCGTCCGCAGGGGGCGGGTGGCTGACAGGGTCCCTCTCCATGACACTTGGTAGGAGCGGTGATTGAGGTATGATGTCAGCCATGTCAGCGCAGAGCCAGCCACTCCCATTCCTGCGAGGGCCACAAGGAGGATCTGATGGTTGACTGTGTCGAAGGCTGCAGATATATCTAGGAGAATCAGGACAGAGGAGAGGCCTTTCGCTTTTGCTAAGTGAAGTGCCTCTGTGACCGCAATGAGGGCCGTTTCTGTGGAGTGGCCAGTCCGGAAGCCTGACTGATTAGGGTCTAGGAGGTCATTCTGTAAGGGATAAGCAGTAAGTTGGTTGGATACAGCACGTACAAGTGTTTTAGAAAGGAAGGAGAGAAGAGAGAGACAGGACGATAGTTGCCTATGACGGTGGGGTTCAGATTTTTTTTTTTTATGAGCAGTGTGACTCTGGCTTGTTTTAGGGAGGTGGGGACCACCCCCGAGTTGAGGGAGGAGTTGATGGTTGCAGTTAGGAATGGGAGGATGTCTGGTGCTATGGTCTGGAAGAGTGGGGAGGGTAGCTGATCCAGCTGGCATGTAGTCGGACGGTTCGACGTTACCAGTGTCAGGGTCTCGGCTTCTGTAATGGGAGAGAAAGATGACAGAGTGAAGGATGAGGTTCTCAATTCAGTATTTGGAATGGGTGGGGGTTGGGAGAAGGAGCTGCGGATGTTCTCCACTTTTTCCTCAAAGAAGATTGCAAAGTCTTCGGCAGAGAGAGATGAGGGGGGAGGGGGTGGGGGGGAGTGAGGAGGGAGGACATGGTAGCATGCAGTTTGTGAAGGTTCTTGGCAGAGGCCTCGATCCTATGGTGAAAGAAAGAAGCTTTGGCAGTAGTAATGGTTTTGGAGAATGTTAACAAGAGGTTGTGATATGTGTCCATGTCAGCAGTAAGGCGTGACTTTCTATACTTCCTCTCAGCTGCTCTCAGGACCTGTCTTTGTTCTCTCACTGTATCCGTCAGCCATGGACTGGGTGGGGAACGGCGGGCAGGTTTCTCAACGAGGGGACAGAGCTTTTCGAAGGAGGTTGCGAGGGCTGAGAGGAGGGTGGAGGTTGCCATCTTTGTGGGGAGAGCAGAGAAGGTGTCACTCAAAGGTAGCGCGGATAGTATGTCAGAGGAGAGGGTGGAGGGGGATAGGGAGGGCAGGTTGCGTCTGAGTTAGACGGTTTGAGTTGGGGTGAAGGCCTTTCGGTTAAGCATGAGAGTTAGTGAGAAGGATATGAAGGAATGATCAGATACATGCAGGCGAGTTACCATGGTATTAATGATGCTGGAGTTACGGGAAAATATGAGATCCAAGGAGTTGCCTGCTTTGTGGGTGGGAGGCATGGCAGTGGGAGTCAGGTCAAAGGATTGTAGGAGGGAGACCACTGTGTTCGACTGAGATGAGTCAGGCATGTCACCCAATAGAAGGAGGGGGGTACCATCTTCTGGTAAGGAGCTTAGAAGCATGTCCAGCTCATCTGGGAAGTGATCGAGCGGACCTGGAGGGCGATAGAGTGTAACAATGGTGAGATTGAAAGGATTAGAGACAGATACAGCATGATATTCGAGAGAGGAGAGTGACAGTTCTGGGAGTGGTGTTAAGTTTGTAGCCCATGAAGGAGATGTCATGAGGCCAGTGCCTCCAACCCATCTGGAAGGTCGAGGTGTGTGAGTGAAGTTATAGTTTGTAGATAATGCTGCAGGTGTTGATGAGTTATTGGGGGTTATCCAGGTCTCAGTTAGAGCCAGGAGCTGTAGATTTTGACTATGGGCGCAGGCAGTAATGAAGTCAGCTTTCTTGACTGCTGATTGACAATTCCATAAGCCTCCCAGTACTGTGACAGGTGTATTAGTGGCTGTAAGGGGGTAGGAGAGATTAGCCGCATTGCAACCAAACATTTGTATTTATATTTTATATTGTATCTACAGTGTATATAGATACTGGACTGTATAGGACTGTGAAGCTCTGTATCCCCCCCCCCTGTATCCCTCCCCCCATGCTGCTTTGACACCCGAATTTCCCCAAGGGGATTAATAAAGGATCGTCTTATCTTATCTTATATCTCCAGAAAATAAGACAGTATCAATCCCGTGAATAGAAGCACACTATCCTGAGAATACAGGCTCACCATCCTGGGAATAGAAGCTCACAATCCTGGGAATAGAAGCCCACTATCCTAGGAATAGAAGCCCACTATCCTGGGAATAGAAGCCCACTACCCTGGGAATAGAAGCCCACTATCCTAGGAATAGAAGCCCACTACCCTGGGAATAGAAGCCCACTATCCTAGGAATAGAAGCCCACTATCCTGGGAATAGAAGCCCACTACCTGGGAATAGAAGCCCAATATCCTAGGAATAGAAGCCCACTACCTGGGAATAGAAGCCCACTATCCTAGGAATAGAAGCCCACTATCCTAGGAATAGAAGCCCACTATCCTGGGAATAGAAGCCCACTACCCTGGGAATAGAAGCTCACTACATGGGAATAGAAGCTCACTACCTGGGAATAGAATCCCACTATCCTAGGAATAGAAGCCCACTATCCTAGGAATAGAAGCTCACTACCTGGGAATAGAAGCTCACTACATGGGAATAGAAGCTCACTACCTGGGAATAGAAGCCCACTATTGTGAGGATTGGTCCGATTCCGCACGCTTCAAGGTACCAATTACCTTCGCGCACCTGAAGTGAGTTCTAATCAGCTCGGTGGAGCCCTTTATATACTCTGGTGTTCCTAACGTTCTGTGTCGGGTCGTTTTGGATTACCACTGGCTGCTGCTTGTTCCCTCCCGTGTTGTACCTCGTCTGTTTTTCTCCAGGACGTCTATGGAAGTCGCCGCTGTTGCTTTTCTCTGTCATCCGTTGGATCTGTGCCTCATTGCCCGCTTTGCGCAATTGCGTCTTGGTGAGTTTGGAACGTACTTTTTGGATACTCTGTTTTTCTTCGCATCTTCCTGACTCGGGACCTTTCTGTTCTTGTGTGTTTGGGTAACACTGAAGATTTGCCGTTTTTGTTTGTACTGGACTCAGCTAAACTTGTGTGTTGGTAACACTGAAGATTAAGTCACTTGTGTTTATACTGGACTCAGCTAAGGAGGACTGGACTGCCTTGTATTCCGTTGGCTTGTTTGTTGACAACTCTCTCTCTCTCTGTTCCTCCCCGAGTTGGATCTTCGAGTAGCTGCAGAGCCGCAGAGTCAGAGGCGCAACGCCACTGTGCCGTCTCTGCACCGAGACGAGCTGCAGAGCCGCAGGCTACTCTGCCAAGAACATTCCCCACTTGTGCTTTTTGTTGTTTCTTCTATTCCCTGTTATTTTGGAAATAAATACGCCCTGGTTTTTGGCTAACTCTGAACTACCTGTCTGTGCCGTGCTGTTGGGGTTGGTAACAAACCATAACATTACGACCCGACCATGTTGACCCCAGCCGACACAGACAGAGTTAGGGCAGCGTTGGCGGTCCAGATCCAGTTGACCAACGACCACACCCAACAGTTAGTTGCGGCTGCGGCTGCTGTGCAGGACCTCCGGGCCCAGGTCCAGCTTATTCTGGATTCCCTTGACACTCTGGCCACCCAGCAGACTACCCAGGGTAATCAGCAGGCTGATATTCTGCACCAGCTACAGGCTCTCAGTGCAGCATTTAACACCCTGCTTTTAACCCCACCTGTGCCAGGAGTCCCAGCCAGATCACCACCCGCCGCCGCGACAGACCCTGCACCTCCCGACCTCGCACCTCGGGAGCCCCGTCTCTCCAAACCACGTTTGTTCGACGGTAACTTCGAGGATTGTGCCACATTCATCATGCAATGTGAGTTGGTTTTCATTCATCAACCCAGCCGATTTACGTCAGAGGGAGCCCGATTAGCTTACATGACTAACCTGCTCACAGGCCGAGCAGCACAGTGGGTTACTGCTTCCTGGTCTATGAGGGCCGATTTTTGTTTCTCCTACCCAGACTTCGTGGCAGAGCTTCGAAGGGTTTTCCACCACCCAGCTCGTGGCCAGGACCTGGGAGCTCGGTTGGGCACCTTCCGGCAGGGCAGTGGCAGCATCATCGACTACGCGCTAGAGTTCAGACTGGCCGCAACCGAGAGCGGTTGGAATGATCGGGCGCTTCATCTCACCTTCCTGAAGGGGCTCAACGACACTGTAAGGGACCAGCTCGCGACCCGAGAGGAGCCCGATTCTCTCGAGGGCTTAATCAGCCTCGCCATTTGCATCGACGGCCGCCTCCGGGAGAGAAGGCGTGAGAGAGCACGACTGGGACCCCCAGACGTTCCCCAGACCCCCCGTACTCGTGACTGTTCTGCTGACCGTCCTGCCCCCTCCGCGACTGGTGGCTTTTTTCCCTCCCGAGCTGTGACCAAGGAGGAACCCATGCAGCTGGGACGCACCCGCCTTAGCCCGGCCGAACGGGAGTCCAGGCTCAGGTCCAGCCTTTGTCTTTACTGCGGCCGGGATGGACACCGTATCTCCAATTACCCTACCCGGCCAAAAGGACCAGGCTCGCCGGGACCCCGGGAGATCCTGGTGAGTCGTTTTTCCTGTTCCCACACCCGTGCACCACCTAACCGTCTGACGAGCGTTACCCTAGCCTGGGCAGACCAGCGGGCGACGGTGGGTGCACTCATTGACTCTGGTGCTGAGGGGAGTTTCCTGGACGTTGAGTTTGCCACCCAGGCCAACATTCCACTTGAGGACCTCGAGAGGCCCTTGGAGGTTTTCGCGCTGGATCATCACCGCCTGGCTGACATCACTCAACGCACCTGTCCTGTCCTCCTCACCATTGCTGGTAACCACGTTGAGAGACTCCAGTTCTTTATTACCAGATCCCCTCTTGTCCCAGTAGTCCTGGGTCGGCCCTGGCTCGCGCTGCATGAGCCCCACATCGCCTGGTTCTCCGGCACCATCAGGGGGTGGAGCTCCTCCTGTCGTGCCCAGTGTCTTCAGGAGGCGTCCAGTCTGACCGTCCCTGAGAAGGCCGACTCTCTGTCCCGGGTTAAACCTGTCTTTCTCAGTCCCCTGATGCCTCCTGCTCCAGATCCGCCTCATCCCGAGATGGTGGACGGACACCCCCAGTGGAAGGTCCGTCAGCTCATGGACGTCCGACGGCGGGGACGGGGGTTCCAGTACCTGGTGGACTGGGAGGGATGCGGTCCGGAGGAACGGAGCTGGGTCTCCCGTCAGCTCATCATGGACCCCGCCCTGATCACTGACTTCCATCGGTCCCATCCGGGCAAGCCGAGGCCGGGCAGGTCGCCGGGTGGCTCCCGTGGAGGGGGGGGGGGGGGTACTGTGAGGATTGGTCCGATTCCGTACGCTTCAAGGTACCAATTACCTTCGCGCACCTGAAGTGAGTTCTAATCAGCTCGGTGGAGCCCTTTATATACTCTGGTGTTCCTAACGTTCTGTGTAGGGTCGTTTTGGATTACCACTGGCTTCTGCTTGTTCCCTCCCGTGTTGTACCTCATCTGTTTTTCTCCAGGACGTCTATGGAAGTCGCCGCTGTTGCTTTTCTCTGTCATCCGTTGGATCTGTGCCTCGTTGCCCGCTTTGCGCAATTGCGCCTTGGTGAGTTTGGAACGTACTTTTTGGATACTCTGTTTTTCTTCGCATCTTCCTGACTCGGGACCTTTCTGTTCTATTGTGTTTGGGTAACACTGAAGATTTGCCGTTTTTGTTTGTACTGGACTCAGCTAAACTTGTGTGTTGGTAACACTGAAGATTAAGTCACTTGTGTTTATACTGGACTCAGCTAAGGAGGACTGGACTGCCTTGTATTCCGTTGGCTTGTTTGTTGACAACTCTCTCTCTCTCCGTTCCTCCCCGAGTTGGATCTTCGAGTAGCTGCAGAGCCGCAGAGTCAGAGGCGCAACGCCACTGTGCCGTCTCTGCACCGAGACGAGCTGCAGAGCCGCAGGCTACTCTGCCAAGAACATTCCCCACTTGTGCTTTTTGTTGTTTCTTCTATTCCCTGTTATTTTGGAAATAAATACGCCCTGGTTTTTGGCTAACTCTGAACTACCTGTCTGTGCCGTGCAGTTGGGGTTGGTAACAAACCATAACAACTATCCTAGGAATAGAAGCCCACTATCCTAGGAATAGAAGCCCACTACCTGGGAATAGAAGCTCACTACCTGGGAATAGAAGCTCACTACATGGGAATAGAAGCTCACTACCTGGGAATAGAAGCGCACTACCTGGGAATAGAAGCTCACTACCTGGGAATAGAAACTCACTATCCTAGGAATCCTGGGAAACTGTATTTTATTTTAATTTTTGATCTACCAGTCAAAACGCATTGGTCAGTAAGCAGGACTAAAATGCATAAAGATATGGCTGACAACCCCTTTAAATGTACAGGTCAGTAAGCCATAGCCCTACCAGTAATGTACAGGTCAGTAAAGTCATAGTAATGTACAGGTCAGTAAGCCATTACACCGACCATTAAGAAAATACTTTTTTTTTGTTTAGGAATAAGGGGCAGGTAATTATAAGATTTATTCTTCTTCCTGCTCCTTTTGTCCATGGAATGTTATTTATGATTGTGTAATGAAGAAACTCTGAGTGTATGATTCCATGTGGCAAATAAAACTCTGAATCTGAATCTGAATCTGAATCCATAGTAATGTACAGGTCAGTAAGCCATAGCTCTACCAATAATGCAGGGGTGAATACAACGTTGTATCTACAGTGTAACTGAGGGGTACAATTCCCTGACTGTATTACTAGATAAGATACTTACTACCACTACCTTTGTACTTAATATTCGGCCACCCAGTACACGGCATAAATATATTATCATGAACACTCTCACGTAGATGAAACGGATCCAACACAAATGTACGAATTAGAAACAGGTCTTTATTTCTACACAGCGATGGTGTGTAGAATAAGCACTTAATCACTTAATTACATTTATGAATTGAAATAGTATGCACTTTTATGGCAAGGAGTATTCGTCGGTATATCAATAGAGAATGTCCAATCTCTGAAGGCGCAGGTGGTAAATATACGACCTGGAATAGTTAAGGAATAACAGCAATGATACTTTAATGATTATACTAGATACACTAGAGGGGGTTAATCCGGTCGCTTGTAAGCCGACAGGAGTAGGAGGGGGGGGGGGGTAGAATCCGGCTGCCTCGTCCGGCCAAGGGTATCCCAGGTGAACCCACTGTAGTGCCGTTCAATGCGCCGGCGATCCTTGGACCACAGATGAAAGCAGGTGGACTCTTTGTGGGCCGGCTCTCTCCGGTCCACGGGGGAGAGACGTGAAGCGACCTCGTCTTGCAGAGCGTCTCCTCACCTTGCGTCCTCTCCAGGGGGGGGGGTTCCAACACACGGCAGTGTCGGGGGTCTTTATCCATGGAATAATCAAAGTATCCAAAGCATAATCCGTGCCTGGGAAGGCGGGCTGTCGTCGGTAGAATAATCCGGTATACAGGTCCACTCGCTCGTCGGCTCTGACTGTTGATTGGACGAGGAGTTGGGTGGCTTCTTTTGTCAGGAAGGGGCGGATCCTTCTGACGTTGCTCAGGAGGAATCTGCAGGTTCTGGTTGTCGCTGCGATGTGAGCAGAGAAATTCAACTGGTCGTCGAGACAACACCAAGGTTCTTGGCTGTCGGGGGACGCGGTCACAGCTGCATTGTCGACTGTGATGGAAAGGTCTGTCAGGGGAGAGGATTTGGCCGGCAGGTGGAGCAATTCTGTTTTGCTTAGGTTCAGTTTGAGGTGGTTGGTCGTCATCCAGGCGGAGATGTCGGACAGACAGGCCTAGGTCCGCTCAGAGACGTGGATATCTGAGGGATAACAATGATCGGCATAACAATGATACAAGAAGGCATGAGACATGATAATGTTACCCAGTGATTTAGTGTAGAGGGAGAAGAGAAGGGGTCCTAGGACCGAGCCCTGGGGGACACCCGTCCGCAGGGGGCGGGTGGCTGACAGGGTCCCTCTCCATGACACTTGGTAGGAGCGGTGATTGAGGTATGATGTCAGCCATGTCAGCGCAGAGCCAGCCACTCCCATTCCTGCGAGGGCCACAAGGAGGATCTGATGGTTGACTGTGTCGAAGGCTGCAGATATATCTAGGAGAATCAGGACAGAGGAGAGGCCTTTCGCTTTTGCTAAGTGAAGTGCCTCTGTGACCGCAATGAGGGCCGTTTCTGTGGAGTGGCCAGTCCGGAAGCCTGACTGATTAGGGTCTAGGAGGTCATTCTGTAAGGGATAAGCAGTAAGTTGGTTGGATACAGCACGTACAAGTGTTTTAGAAAGGAAGGAGAGAAGAGAGAGACAGGACGATAGTTGCCTATGACGGTGGGGTTCAGATTTTTTTTTTTTATGAGCAGTGTGACTCTGGCTTGTTTTAGGGAGGTGGGGACCACCCCCGAGTTGAGGGAGGAGTTGATGGTTGCAGTTAGGAATGGGAGGATGTCTGGTGCTATGGTCTGGAAGAGTGGGGAGGGTAGCTGATCCAGCTGGCATGTAGTCGGACGGTTCGACGTTACCAGTGTCAGGGTCTCGGCTTCTGTAATGGGAGAGAAAGATGACAGAGTGAAGGATGAGGTTCTCAATTCAGTATTTGGAATGGGTGGGGGTTGGGAGAAGGAGCTGCGGATGTTCTCCACTTTTTCCTCAAAGAAGATTGCAAAGTCTTCGGCAGAGAGAGATGAGGGGGGAGGGGGTGGGGGGGAGTGAGGAGGGAGGACATGGTAGCATGCAGTTTGTGAAGGTTCTTGGCAGAGGCCTCGATCCTATGGTGAAAGAAAGAAGCTTTGGCAGTAGTAATGGTTTTGGAGAATGTTAACAAGAGGTTGTGATATGTGTCCATGTCAGCAGTAAGGCGTGACTTTCTATACTTCCTCTCAGCTGCTCTCAGGACCTGTCTTTGTTCTCTCACTGTATCCGTCAGCCATGGACTGGGTGGGGAACGGCGGGCAGGTTTCTCAACGAGGGGACAGAGCTTTTCGAAGGAGGTTGCGAGGGCTGAGAGGAGGGTGGAGGTTGCCATCTTTGTGGGGAGAGCAGAGAAGGTGTCACTCAAAGGTAGCGCGGATAGTATGTCAGAGGAGAGGGTGGAGGGGGATAGGGAGGGCAGGTTGCGTCTGAGTTAGACGGTTTGAGTTGGGGTGAAGGCCTTTCGGTTAAGCATGAGAGTTAGTGAGAAGGATATGAAGGAATGATCAGATACATGCAGGCGAGTTACCATGGTATTAATGATGCTGGAGTTACGGGAAAATATGAGATCCAAGGAGTTGCCTGCTTTGTGGGTGGGAGGCATGGCAGTGGGAGTCAGGTCAAAGGATTGTAGGAGGGAGACCACTGTGTTCGACTGAGATGAGTCAGGCATGTCACCCAATAGAAGGAGGGGGGTACCATCTTCTGGTAAGGAGCTTAGAAGCATGTCCAGCTCATCTGGGAAGTGATCGAGCGGACCTGGAGGGCGATAGAGTGTAACAATGGTGAGATTGAAAGGATTAGAGACAGATACAGCATGATATTCGAGAGAGGAGAGTGACAGTTCTGGGAGTGGTGTTAAGTTTGTAGCCCATGAAGGAGATGTCATGAGGCCAGTGCCTCCAACCCATCTGGAAGGTCGAGGTGTGTGAGTGAAGTTATAGTTTGTAGATAATGCTGCAGGTGTTGATGAGTTATTGGGGGTTATCCAGGTCTCAGTTAGAGCCAGGAGCTGTAGATTTTGACTATGGGCGCAGGCAGTAATGAAGTCAGCTTTCTTGACTGCTGATTGACAATTCCATAAGCCTCCCAGTACTGTGACAGGTGTATTAGTGGCTGTAAGGGGGTAGGAGAGATTAGCCGCATTGCAACCAAACATTTGTATTTATATTTTATATTGTATCTACAGTGTATATAGATACTGGACTGTATAGGACTGTGAAGCTCTGTATCCCCCCCCCCTGTATCCCTCCCCCCATGCTGCTTTGACACCCGAATTTCCCCAAGGGGATTAATAAAGGATCGTCTTATCTTATCTTATATCTCCAGAAAATAAGACAGTATCAATCCCGTGAATAGAAGCACACTATCCTGAGAATACAGGCTCACCATCCTGGGAATAGAAGCTCACAATCCTGGGAATAGAAGCCCACTATCCTAGGAATAGAAGCCCACTATCCTGGGAATAGAAGCCCACTACCCTGGGAATAGAAGCCCACTATCCTAGGAATAGAAGCCCACTACCCTGGGAATAGAAGCCCACTATCCTAGGAATAGAAGCCCACTATCCTGGGAATAGAAGCCCACTACCTGGGAATAGAAGCCCAATATCCTAGGAATAGAAGCCCACTACCTGGGAATAGAAGCCCACTATCCTAGGAATAGAAGCCCACTATCCTAGGAATAGAAGCCCACTATCCTGGGAATAGAAGCCCACTACCCTGGGAATAGAAGCTCACTACATGGGAATAGAAGCTCACTACCTGGGAATAGAATCCCACTATCCTAGGAATAGAAGCCCACTATCCTAGGAATAGAAGCTCACTACCTGGGAATAGAAGCTCACTACATGGGAATAGAAGCTCACTACCTGGGAATAGAAGCCCACTATTGTGAGGATTGGTCCGATTCCGCACGCTTCAAGGTACCAATTACCTTCGCGCACCTGAAGTGAGTTCTAATCAGCTCGGTGGAGCCCTTTATATACTCTGGTGTTCCTAACGTTCTGTGTCGGGTCGTTTTGGATTACCACTGGCTGCTGCTTGTTCCCTCCCGTGTTGTACCTCGTCTGTTTTTCTCCAGGACGTCTATGGAAGTCGCCGCTGTTGCTTTTCTCTGTCATCCGTTGGATCTGTGCCTCATTGCCCGCTTTGCGCAATTGCGTCTTGGTGAGTTTGGAACGTACTTTTTGGATACTCTGTTTTTCTTCGCATCTTCCTGACTCGGGACCTTTCTGTTCTTGTGTGTTTGGGTAACACTGAAGATTTGCCGTTTTTGTTTGTACTGGACTCAGCTAAACTTGTGTGTTGGTAACACTGAAGATTAAGTCACTTGTGTTTATACTGGACTCAGCTAAGGAGGACTGGACTGCCTTGTATTCCGTTGGCTTGTTTGTTGACAACTCTCTCTCTCTCTGTTCCTCCCCGAGTTGGATCTTCGAGTAGCTGCAGAGCCGCAGAGTCAGAGGCGCAACGCCACTGTGCCGTCTCTGCACCGAGACGAGCTGCAGAGCCGCAGGCTACTCTGCCAAGAACATTCCCCACTTGTGCTTTTTGTTGTTTCTTCTATTCCCTGTTATTTTGGAAATAAATACGCCCTGGTTTTTGGCTAACTCTGAACTACCTGTCTGTGCCGTGCTGTTGGGGTTGGTAACAAACCATAACATTACGACCCGACCATGTTGACCCCAGCCGACACAGACAGAGTTAGGGCAGCGTTGGCGGTCCAGATCCAGTTGACCAACGACCACACCCAACAGTTAGTTGCGGCTGCGGCTGCTGTGCAGGACCTCCGGGCCCAGGTCCAGCTTATTCTGGATTCCCTTGACACTCTGGCCACCCAGCAGACTACCCAGGGTAATCAGCAGGCTGATATTCTGCACCAGCTACAGGCTCTCAGTGCAGCATTTAACACCCTGCTTTTAACCCCACCTGTGCCAGGAGTCCCAGCCAGATCACCACCCGCCGCCGCGACAGACCCTGCACCTCCCGACCTCGCACCTCGGGAGCCCCGTCTCTCCAAACCACGTTTGTTCGACGGTAACTTCGAGGATTGTGCCACATTCATCATGCAATGTGAGTTGGTTTTCATTCATCAACCCAGCCGATTTACGTCAGAGGGAGCCCGATTAGCTTACATGACTAACCTGCTCACAGGCCGAGCAGCACAGTGGGTTACTGCTTCCTGGTCTATGAGGGCCGATTTTTGTTTCTCCTACCCAGACTTCGTGGCAGAGCTTCGAAGGGTTTTCCACCACCCAGCTCGTGGCCAGGACCTGGGAGCTCGGTTGGGCACCTTCCGGCAGGGCAGTGGCAGCATCATCGACTACGCGCTAGAGTTCAGACTGGCCGCAACCGAGAGCGGTTGGAATGATCGGGCGCTTCATCTCACCTTCCTGAAGGGGCTCAACGACACTGTAAGGGACCAGCTTGCGACCCGAGAGGAGCCCGATTCTCTCGAGGGCTTAATCAGCCTCGCCATTTGCATCGACGGCCGCCTCCGGGAGAGAAGGCGTGAGAGAGCACGACTGGGACCCCCAGACGTTCCCCAGACCCCCCGTACTCGTGACTGTTCTGCTGACCGTCCTGCCCCCTCCGCGACTGGTGGCTTTTTTCCCTCCCGAGCTGTGACCAAGGAGGAACCCATGCAGCTGGGACGCACCCGCCTTAGCCCGGCCGAACGGGAGTCCAGGCTCAGGTCCAGCCTTTGTCTTTACTGCGGCCGGGATGGACACCGTATCTCCAATTACCCTACCCGGCCAAAAGGACCAGGCTCGCCGGGACCCCGGGAGATCCTGGTGAGTCGTTTTTCCTGTTCCCACACCCGTGCACCACCTAACCGTCTGACGAGCGTTACCCTAGCCTGGGCAGACCAGCGGGCGACGGTGGGTGCACTCATTGACTCTGGTGCTGAGGGGAGTTTCCTGGACGTTGAGTTTGCCACCCAGGCCAACATTCCACTTGAGGACCTCGAGAGGCCCTTGGAGGTTTTCGCGCTGGATCATCACCGCCTGGCTGACATCACTCAACGCACCTGTCCTGTCCTCCTCACCATTGCTGGTAACCACGTTGAGAGACTCCAGTTCTTTATTACCAGATCCCCTCTTGTCCCAGTAGTCCTGGGTCGGCCCTGGCTCGCGCTGCATGAGCCCCACATCGCCTGGTTCTCCGGCACCATCAGGGGGTGGAGCTCCTCCTGTCGTGCCCAGTGTCTTCAGGAGGCGTCCAGTCTGACCGTCCCTGAGAAGGCCGACTCTCTGTCCCGGGTTAAACCTGTCTTTCTCAGTCCCCTGATGCCTCCTGCTCCAGATCCGCCTCATCCCGAGATGGTGGACGGACACCCCCAGTGGAAGGTCCGTCAGCTCATGGACGTCCGACGGCGGGGACGGGGGTTCCAGTACCTGGTGGACTGGGAGGGATGCGGTCCGGAGGAACGGAGCTGGGTCTCCCGTCAGCTCATCATGGACCCCGCCCTGATCACTGACTTCCATCGGTCCCATCCGGGCAAGCCGAGGCCGGGCAGGTCGCCGGGTGGCTCCCGTGGAGGGGGGGGGGGGGTACTGTGAGGATTGGTCCGATTCCGTACGCTTCAAGGTACCAATTACCTTCGCGCACCTGAAGTGAGTTCTAATCAGCTCGGTGGAGCCCTTTATATACTCTGGTGTTCCTAACGTTCTGTGTAGGGTCGTTTTGGATTACCACTGGCTTCTGCTTGTTCCCTCCCGTGTTGTACCTCATCTGTTTTTCTCCAGGACGTCTATGGAAGTCGCCGCTGTTGCTTTTCTCTGTCATCCGTTGGATCTGTGCCTCGTTGCCCGCTTTGCGCAATTGCGCCTTGGTGAGTTTGGAACGTACTTTTTGGATACTCTGTTTTTCTTCGCATCTTCCTGACTCGGGACCTTTCTGTTCTATTGTGTTTGGGTAACACTGAAGATTTGCCGTTTTTGTTTGTACTGGACTCAGCTAAACTTGTGTGTTGGTAACACTGAAGATTAAGTCACTTGTGTTTATACTGGACTCAGCTAAGGAGGACTGGACTGCCTTGTATTCCGTTGGCTTGTTTGTTGACAACTCTCTCTCTCTCCGTTCCTCCCCGAGTTGGATCTTCGAGTAGCTGCAGAGCCGCAGAGTCAGAGGCGCAACGCCACTGTGCCGTCTCTGCACCGAGACGAGCTGCAGAGCCGCAGGCTACTCTGCCAAGAACATTCCCCACTTGTGCTTTTTGTTGTTTCTTCTATTCCCTGTTATTTTGGAAATAAATACGCCCTGGTTTTTGGCTAACTCTGAACTACCTGTCTGTGCCGTGCAGTTGGGGTTGGTAACAAACCATAACAACTATCCTAGGAATAGAAGCCCACTATCCTAGGAATAGAAGCCCACTACCTGGGAATAGAAGCTCACTACCTGGGAATAGAAGCTCACTACATGGGAATAGAAGCTCACTACCTGGGAATAGAAGCGCACTACCTGGGAATAGAAGCTCACTACCTGGGAATAGAAACTCACTATCCTAGGAATCCTGGGAAACTGTATTTTATTTTAATTTTTGATCTACCAGTCAAAACGCATTGGTCAGTAAGCAGGACTAAAATGCATAAAGATATGGCTGACAACCCCTTTAAATGTACAGGTCAGTAAGCCATAGCCCTACCAGTAATGTACAGGTCAGTAAAGTCATAGTAATGTACAGGTCAGTAAGCCATTACACCGACCATTAAGAAAATACTTTTTTTTTGTTTAGGAATAAGGGGCAGGTAATTATAAGATTTATTCTTCTTCCTGCTCCTTTTGTCCATGGAATGTTATTTATGATTGTGTAATGAAGAAACTCTGAGTGTATGATTCCATGTGGCAAATAAAACTCTGAATCTGAATCTGAATCTGAATCCATAGTAATGTACAGGTCAGTAAGCCATAGCTCTACCAATAATGCAGGGGTGAATACAACGTTGTATCTACAGTGTAACTGAGGGGTACAATTCCCTGACTGTATTACTAGATAAGATACTTACTACCACTACCTTTGTACTTAATATTCGGCCACCCAGTACACGGCATAAATATATTATCATGAACACTCTCACGTAGATGAAACGGATCCAACACAAATGTACGAATTAGAAACAGGTCTTTATTTCTACACAGCGATGGTGTGTAGAATAAGCACTTAATCACTTAATTACATTTATGAATTGAAATAGTATGCACTTTTATGGCAAGGAGTATTCGTCGGTATATCAATAGAGAATGTCCAATCTCTGAAGGCGCAGGTGGTAAATATACGACCTGGAATAGTTAAGGAATAACAGCAATGATACTTTAATGATTATACTAGATACACTAGAGGGGGTTAATCCGGTCGCTTGTAAGCCGACAGGAGTAGGAGGGGGGGGGGGGTAGAATCCGGCTGCCTCGTCCGGCCAAGGGTATCCCAGGTGAACCCACTGTAGTGCCGTTCAATGCGCCGGCGATCCTTGGACCACAGATGAAAGCAGGTGGACTCTTTGTGGGCCGGCTCTCTCCGGTCCACGGGGGAGAGACGTGAAGCGACCTCGTCTTGCAGAGCGTCTCCTCACCTTGCGTCCTCTCCAGGGGGGGGGGTTCCAACACACGGCAGTGTCGGGGGTCTTTATCCATGGAATAATCAAAGTATCCAAAGCATAATCCGTGCCTGGGAAGGCGGGCTGTCGTCGGTAGAATAATCCGGTATACAGGTCCACTCGCTCGTCGGCTCTGGGGCTCCTCGGGTGCAGCTTCACATAGGGTCAACCACCCTGGGTAAGCAGCCAGTTCTCTGCCCGAAACGATGGGGTACTGACTACGGTAGTATTCTCACCGCACGAAGCACTATATATTAACAGACTATTATTAGCTTAATAGACTACGTCCAACTCGACGATATAGTGCCAAATATGACTATTCAAATATTAATATACACGATGTCTCAATACCGATGGTAGGCGAACTTGGCCTTACTCCCACACGTGGCGTCGCGGGGAGGCTTTACGTCTGTGACTCTATTGGAGGGTAAGAAACTGGACTGAAAAGAAAGTCCTACTTTAGTAGCGCAGTATATATACGCACTATGAACAAATAGTCCCATTAGTGGTGCGGTAGCCAAATTCCTACGCGGAACTAGGACTTGTTCGTACATGTCGAGCGGTACGTTTGAACTGGGTCTGAGGGGTATGGCAGCCTGGCACCAAGGTCTCGACCAATAGTAGAATGGAGACTATTATGGGATGTTCAGTAGGCTAGAATGGATATTCAATGCATATTGTACAAGGAATATACAAGGGATATCAGGGAATATTAGAGAATATACAAATACAATTAAATATATATATATAAATAAATATATATATTCGGTTTAATCTGGCCCTTCACAACAGCCACCCCCTGAATAGGTCCCAGACCTAATCAGTTAAACAGAGACAGATTAATCGCGTTGTCTATTTACACATAAGGGTTTGCTGTAGGGGTCAGTCAACTTCACAAAGTCATAGGGTTGTAGGGTCATGGTCATCATCGATTGTGTCTGGGAGTCGAGGCAGTTCTATGAGCCTCGCCACGGGACGGGTGTAAGTGCGACCCTGGACAAGCACTTCAGCTGCTCGGACCTTGCCGTCGGCACCGGTGATCACTTTGCTTACGCGGCCGGCCGGCCACATAGCTCTGGGCAGTGATTGATCAATAATCATGACGACTGTTCCTTCTGTCAAATTGTCTCTCTCCTTTACCCACTTCTGGCGGGTCTGTAGAGACGGTAGGTAGTGCAGTAGGAAACTGTTCCAAAACTTGTCGGCTAATACTTGGCTGTACCTCCACATTCGTCGGCCGTTCGCTTCTTTAGGCCGGTACATTGTCTGGGGTAATGCAGGATCTAGCCGCCCCATCAGGAGTGTGTTGGGGGTAACTGGGTCGATATCCGCCACATCACTGGAGACATATCCGAGGGGCTTCGAGTTAAGTACTCCCTCAATCTCCGTGAGGACTGTCATTAGGACTTCTTCCGCCACAGTCTGGGCCCCAAGTACTGCGTACAGGGCTGTCTTTATGGAGCGCACTTCTCGTTCCCAAGTGCCACCGAAGTGGGGTGCGTTTGGGGGGTTGAATTGGAAATCAACCTGTGCTGGAGCGAGGTGGGTCTTAAGTTCTGGGCCCATAGCTTGGAAGCTCTCTCTCAGCTCTCTTTCGCCGCCTTTGAAGTTTGTCCCATGATCGGACAATAGGGTAGACGGTCTTCCTTTCCGTGATGTGAATCTACGGAAGGCCATAAGGAATGAGTCTGTGCTCATGGTCGGGAGAAGCTCGATGTGTATCGCTCTGGTGGTCATGCATTTGAATACAATACCCCACCGCTTCTCGGTTCCTCTTCCTTTCTTTATGTGCAGCGGGCCAAAGCAGTCCATACCCGTTGAGTGGAATGGCTTGTCACCGATTCGGAGGCGACATGGAGGACGGTCAGCCATCCTTGGTATGCTGGGCTGCGCGCGCCACTTGCGGCAGTCTAGACATGTTCGCTGGAAGCGTCGTACCGCCTCTCTTCCTTGTAGGATCCAGTAACGACGTCTGATTTCCGCGAAGACTCTTTCTGCTCCTGCGTGATGTACATCCTCATCGTATTTCTTTATAATCAGCTCTGTGACCTTGTGTCGGCTGTTCAATACGATCGGGTATTTAATGTCATTCGGTAGATTGGGGGCTCTGCGTAGGCGACCACCCACTCTGATGAGGGTATGAGCGTCGCTCTCGGGGGCCAGGTGAATTAATCTGCTGTCGGATGGGACGGGCTTTCCTCCCTGTAGACAGGCCAATTCATCGGGGAACGAGTCTCTCTGGGCTCGCTGCAGTAGAAGCAATTCTGCTTCCTCGTAGTTAGCTGCTGACATATCAGCGGGGGACTTGCACTCCGGGTGGTACCGCAGGAATGTTCTTTGTTGTGCACTCTCTATGGATGTGCAATCGTTTATGTTAGGGTCGGTGGAGGCTACGGTGCTCAATCCACAGAACACAGACTTCTTAATTTCCACCTCCTCTGGACTTGCTTCCCTCGGGATAGGCATGGGCCACTGTCCTTCCGGGAGTCTTAGGAATGCGGGGCCGTCACTGTAGACATTGCGACGGGTGAGGTCATCCAGGGGCATCCCCCGGGTGATGACGTCAGCTGGGTTCTGTTTTGTATCAACGTAGCGCCACTCTGTTTCTCCGGTTAACTCTTCGGTTAAGTCTTGAATCTCGGTGACTCTGACTCCCACGAAGACTTTGTACTTGCATGAGTCCGATTTGATCCAGGCGAGTACCGTCGTGGAATCTGACCACAGGATTGTTCTAGACACCGGTATGGTGAGCTCACGTTGGATGAGCGTGGCTAGGTGCGCTCCGGCTAGGGCTGCGCAGAGCTCTAGACGTGGGATAGATTGTTGCTTGCGTGGGGCTATTCTCGAGCGGGCGAGGACAAATGCTGTGTAGATCTCTCCCCCCTGGTCTTGGGCCCGCAAGTAGGCTACTGATCCGTATGCGACCTCTGAGGCGTCACTGAAGACGTGTAAGTCCATTTTACATGTCTCTGGCCTCACCGTGGGTGGGAAGTAGCTTCGGCGCATATTAACGCCTGGGAGTGAGTGGAGCTCCATCTCCCACTCTCTCCAGGTGGATGCAAGATGTGCGGGAATGGGGTCGTCCCAGCCCTGGTCCTTGTCCCACAATGCTCGTACAATCATTTTTGCCCTGGTGGTGTACGGTAGAATACATCCTAGCGGGTCATATTGTCGGGCGAGTGTTGTGTACACACTCCGTCTGGTGGTCGGCGCCGCCGCCGGCCTTCCCTGCTCCGTAGTCAGGGGCTTGTGTCTGTAGTGAAGCGAATCTGTTTTGAATCGCCACACCAATCCCAGGGTCATCTCCTGGGCTTCTCCCGGGATTGTAGCCATCCAGGTCTCGCTGCTGGCTGCCTTGTCCTCGGAGGAGAGGCTGCGCAGTACTTGCGGATCGCTGCTGGCCCACTGCCTGAGATCAAAGCCGCCTTTGATCAATGAGGCGCGGAGTTTAATCAGGAGAGCCTCGGCTTCTTCCTGGGTTGAAAGGCTTTGTAGACAGTTGTCTACGTAGAAGCTGTTCTTTACGCTGTGTCGGGCCTCTTCGTCCGCTGCTGGGTCCTCTGCTACATGTTTCTGTAGTGCAAATGTCGCACAGCAGGGGCTGCACGTCGTTCCGAAGGGGAGGACTTCCCATTGGTAGATGGCTGGGTGCTCATCTCCTGGCTTCTCTCTCCATAGGAACCGTAACAGGGGCTTGTCCGCCTCTACTAATCTCACCTGCAGGAACATTCCTTTAATGTCCCCGCTGATGGCCACCTTTTCCTGGCGGAAGCGGAGTAGAACGCCGAGTAGGGAGGGGCCGAGTGTGGGACCGGGCAGTAACTCTTTGTTCAGATTTTGGGATCCGATCTGGTAGCTGCAGTTAAATACTATGCAGTCTTTACCGTTGTGATGGACCTTGTGGTGGGGCACGTACCACGATTCAGTGGTCTGGTCAGCCTCTTTAATGTCCATCTTTGTGACGTGTCCCGCTGTGATGAGCTTCTCAATCTCAGCGCGGTATACACTCTCTTGGGCGGGGTTCTTGGCTAAGCGCCGCTCCGTGTTCAGCAGGTACCGTTCTGTGGCGTCTGTCTTGGCGTGGAAAGTAGGCATTCCTTCTCGCCGCAGGAGTGGCGTGGCGTATCTCAACACGCCGTTGACCGGGACTCTCTTGGTCCCTGTCTCGAGGAGGTGAATTGCGTAAATGTCATCTTTAGAGCGAATGTCTTTCTTTCCATTCTTAAAGGGCATTTGTTCCAAGGTCCATAGCCGCTCTACGTGTTGCAGGAGTGCGGTTTCTCCCTCTGTTACTCGGGAGTGGAGACATCTAGTGGCTGTACTTCGGTTGAGAGATTTGGCGAGCGGGCCTTGGAGAGTCCATCCCAAACGGGTCTCGACTGCTGCAGGGCAGCCTCGGGGTCCGGTATGAACCCGGTCTATCGGGACAATGAGGTCTGCATGGTCGGAGCCTATCAACAGGGTCGGCATAGCATTGTCTATGAGCGGGATCGGTAACTTGCGCAGATGTGCATATTTCTCCATCAGCTTGGCGACGGGGTATGTGTACCGCGACAGTCCTATTTCTTGGCTGGTGAAAGCGTCTGCAATCTGGTACCGTCGCTCAGGCTGGCCGCTTGCTGCGATAGAGAATGAGACATTCTCGCCCTTTATCGTCTTCAAATCTCGTCTTATTGTCCGAATTGTCATTTGGGTTTCGCTTCCCCGCAGCCCTAGCTGGGCCGCAGCGGAGGCGAGCAGCAGGGTCTTCTCTGACCCGTCATCGAGGACGGCGTAAGTGTCCAGGACTTTATTCTGGTAGCTTAGTGTCACACGCACTACTTTTAGGAGTACTCGGGCTCCACTGCTGCTGGCGGGATCGATGTACATGACGCTCGCTTTGCGGCTGGATGGTGCAGGTGAAGGGCGCCGTCTGTTACTGTCGTGAAGTATGTCCAGATGGGCTCCATCGCACTTGGTGCACCTTTTCTTTAAGCGGCATTCGGCTGCCATGTGTGAGCGCGCACAGCGAAAACAGCGCTTGTTGGACTTTATCCATTGACCTGCTTCCTCCGCGTTCAGCTTGGGGAAGGAGTCACATTGCGCTAGCCAGTGTTCTTTCTCACAGTAGGGGCACACTATCTTCCACTTCTCCGTTCTGGAGGGGGTACTGTGGCTCCTGCTGCTCGGTACTGACTCCGATTGGTGCATCACAGTCACCGATCTTCTTCCATCATTTAGTCGTCTGGTTCCTTCTCTGGAGCCAGGGGTGCTCCGTCCGAATGTATCTAGCCGTAGGCTGCTGACTTCTCTCGCCAGGAAGTCTGCTAGATCGAGGAGGTTCGGTTCGGGGCCATTCGGGTCTCTGTGGTCCCTCTGCCGCCTAAAGCGCTCCTGACGAGCGGGCGGCAGCTTCTCCAGGATCCTTTCCACATTTGAGTTGGCGTAAAGTTCATGCCTCCCCTTCTCTCTTTGCGCTCCCAACATCCCTACCAGGGACTGCACTCTGATGGACAGGTCGTCCAGTGCTCGATTGTCTATTGCTGGGGGTAAGCGGTCGATGTGTCGGATCTCCTGGATCATGTAATCCCATATGCGCCCATACCTCTGGTCCAATGCTACCAGCGCTGCTGTGTATGGGGTGGTGGAAGTCGCGTAGGCGAGCGCTATATTATGTGCGCGGGGTACCTTTAAGTGCTTCAGTAGGATGGCGTATTTGTGGCGTTCATCCAATACATCCACCAACATGGTCTCCAGACACATGCGGAGTTCTGTATACTGGGCCCGGTTCTCTTGGGTGAAGTCGGGTACCATAGGCGTGCCAATGTATGACGCTGACTGTGGATACATCGGCGAGCGTTGGGGGAGAGGCCTCCTAGGCGAGTCTCCTCCCGCTCCTTGGTATGGGCTGGTACCGGCAGTGTACCATGGCCCGCTTGTCCAGGTGCTGTTCCTCGGTGCGGGTCGTGCGTCGTGCTCACCCGTGTATAGAGTCGGGGGTCTGTAGCGCAGCTCCGCGGGAGTATAGCCTGGGCTGTACCGGACCTCCTGGTCCGGTAGAGTACTGTGCTGTCTTCGGGCGTGGTTCTCCTCCTCTTCCTCTTCGTCTTCAGTTAGGTCATCCAGTGCTTGTAGTCTCTGGTTTAGCCTCTCCACAGGATATGCTGCTCCTTCCCGGTTGCTAGGTCTCGCTTGGACCGGTGGGGGGAGGTGGTCTGTGGGGGGTATAGACCTCGTCTGTTGGTCAAGTTCAGGGTTGTTTACTCGGCTAGGGGATGCCGCCCTGGAGGTGTGTCTAGACGAGTTCCTGGAGCCTCTGGCGGAGGGAGAGGGTGTTGTCCGTCTGATCAGCTGTTCTATTAGTTGCGACTGCTGTCTGTCGCGCGCTGCGTCCCGTTGAGCACCAGCTCGTTCTCGGGCCACATTCTCTTCCATCTGAATGCGTCTTATTTCTAGACGTATCTGCTCGTGTTCGCTTCGCTGCTGGATCTGCAGTCGGTCGCGTTCAGCAGCGGCGTTCAGGCTGATGAGGAAGGCCTGCTGTAGGGTCCTCTCTGCCTCTGGAGAAGGCGGTTGTATAGGGGAGCCTTCCCTCGGGGTACTCCTTGCGGAGCCTTGGAGCTCTATCTCCACGGTGCTCTCCCCGTCTTCTTCCGTGCCGAGTTCTCTCTCGGTAGCGTTGTATTCCTCCCGGGACTCATCGGGGACTACTTCTTCAGTACTGGCGGGGTGTGAAGTCATGTCTGGTTCCCACTGGTCCCCACCGTGAACTTGGTCAGTTACATTAGAGCCCGTAGGGGCCTCTATGGTCGGGGTAGTCTGGGCGTTGGGGTTAGACATACTTTTACTTTCTAGTTTTACCGCGTTTACTGTTAGTAGAAGACTAGGTTGTTGACTGACAGCGTAAGCCTCTAAGTACTGAGGGAGCCGTCGTTCGCGCTGCGGGCGTTGGTTAGGAGGATCGTTTCGTGGAGTGTTCATCATAGGCCATTTCAATATTAATAACACTATATTAATATTACACTGATTACCATCCGGCTCGAAGGACCAATTGTAACTGAGGGGTACAATTCCCTGACTGTATTACTAGATATGATACTTACTACCACTACCTTTGTACTTAATATTCGGCCACCCAGTACACGGCATAAATATATTATCATGAACACTCTCACGTAGATGAAACGGATCCAACACAAATGTACGAATTAGAAACAGGTCTTTATTTCTACACAGCGATGGTGTGTAGAATAAGCACTTAATCACTTAATTACATTTATGAATTGAAATAGTATGCACTTTTATGGCAAGGAGTATTCGTCGGTATATCAATAGAGAATGTCCAATCTCTGAAGGCGCAGGTGGTAAATATACGACCTGGAATAGTTAAGGAATAACAGCAATGATACTTTAATGATTATACTAGATACACTAGAGGGGGTTAATCCGGTCGCTTGTAAGCCGACAGGAGTAGGAGGGGGGGGGGGGTAGAATCCGGCTGCCTCGTCCGGCCAAGGGTATCCCAGGTGAACCCACTGTAGTGCCGTTCAATGCGCCGGCGATCCTTGGACCACAGATGAAAGCAGGTGGACTCTTTGTGGGCCGGCTCTCTCCGGTCCACGGGGGAGAGACGTGAAGCGACCTCGTCTTGCAGAGCGTCTCCTCACCTTGCGTCCTCTCCAGGGGGGGGGGTTCCAACACACGGCAGTGTCGGGGGTCTTTATCCATGGAATAATCAAAGTATCCAAAGCATAATCCGTGCCTGGGAAGGCGGGCTGTCGTCGGTAGAATAATCCGGTATACAGGTCCACTCGCTCGTCGGCTCTGGGGCTCCTCGGGTGCAGCTTCACATAGGGTCAACCACCCTGGGTAAGCAGCCAGTTCTCTGCCCGAAACGATGGGGTACTGACTACGGTAGTATTCTCACCGCACGAAGCACTATATATTAACAGACTATTATTAGCTTAATAGACTACGTCCAACTCGACGATATAGTGCCAAATATGACTATTCAAATATTAATATACACGATGTCTCAATACCGATGGTAGGCGAACTTGGCCTTACTCCCACACGTGGCGTCGCGGGGAGGCTTTACGTCTGTGACTCTATTGGAGGGTAAGAAACTGGACTGAAAAGAAAGTCCTACTTTAGTAGCGCAGTATATATACGCACTATGAACAAATAGTCCCATTAGTGGTGCGGTAGCCAAATTCCTACGCGGAACTAGGACTTGTTCGTACATGTCGAGCGGTACGTTTGAACTGGGTCTGAGGGGTATGGCAGCCTGGCACCAAGGTCTCGACCAATAGTAGAATGGAGACTATTATGGGATGTTCAGTAGGCTAGAATGGATATTCAATGCATATTGTACAAGGAATATACAAGGGATATCAGGGAATATTAGAGAATATACAAATACAATTAAATATATATATATAAATAAATATATATATTCGGTTTAATCTGGCCCTTCACAACATACAGTTTATTGACAGCATATTTTCTAACTATATTGATATAAAACAGCATATTTTAAAACTATATTGATATAAAATAGCATATTTTTTCTTGCCTGCGATTTATATCTGCAGTTTTCTCCCTCCCACGATGAGGCATAAAACTGCCCACATGGGGTGTGTATTGTTTTGGAAAAGGATTGAAAGGACACAGGAATATCAGGACGTTCTCATAACACAGGTTTATACCGCAATGTAAAGAACTGCTTACAGAGCAGCACTTTGGACAGGATGTTGGACAACATCCAGGAGCATTGAACCAGGCACAGAATAAACTTGGCTGGTGTTTCAACAACAGGATGGAAATGCAGTGTGATTAAATCATTCTGACAAGGAAGAACACACGCTGCATTATTTCTTTGTAGGTGAATGTAGCTAGTCTAGTATTACTTGAATAATTACAGCCTATGGAATGTGGTGCCTTCTTCATGTGAGTCAAATTCCAGCATCCCTGGATGGCCTGGACGAATTCCCTTTTGGTCCCATACCCAAAATCCATATGAAAATATCTTAATCCTTTGATTCATTTTCTACTACTAGTTAGTTAGTTTATTAGCTAGATAGCTGATAAAAGGCAGTAAAATACTGCCTGTTGTGAATAAGAGAAAATGCAGAAGTTCATTGCCTGTGATCTGTCTGCTGAGAACATCCTTGTGGAATTTAAATTTGACAATTCTTCATTGTAGGCTAAATTATATTCAGCTGAGGCCAAGGCCCCACGGGACACTGCTGTGGCCAATTCAGGGGTTAAAAAAACGATTGTCACCTACTGAAAACAGCATTTTCTTTGCTTGCCTGCAATTCAAATCAGTGGTGTTTCTTCTTGTTAAGTTCACTACTACTGCAGCCTTTACGGTAATCTGTTAAAAGGTTGAATGGGCTCTGTTGTTGGGCGTGTCTTGTTTGGGACTGGAGGAAGGCTGTGGCCACGACGGATGTGGAGAGCGTGTAATAAACATGAATGAAAGATAACGGTTGTCTTATTTGCAACTTAACATGGTAGCAGAGGATGTCGGCCTCTAACGTTACTAACTACAGGCAGCCGCCTGGACTGGACGAAAAGACGTCTTTTGAGAAGTGGAAGAATGAAGTGGAAATGTGGTGTCGGGTGACGGATTTTGCCAAGAAGAAACAAGCGTTGGCTGTTGCTCTATCGTTAACGGGTAGGGCGAGGGATACTGCGTTGGAAATACCTGTCGATGATCTAAATGAGGATGATGGAATGGTAACTTTGATTCGGGAACTTGACAGGGTGTTTTTGAGAGAAGAGAAGGACCGGGCTTACGAAGCCTATTCGGAGTTTGATCAGATTTCGCAAGGAGACGGCGTCTCTATGGTGGACTATATTGTTGATTGTGAACAGAAGTACAACCGGATCAAGTAGTTCGATATGGTTCTACCTGACGCTGTTTTGGCATTCAAACTGCTGGATACAGCGGGCCTCGACATCAAAGACAAACAACTGGCATTGACTGCCTGTGGTAAGCACACCTTTGTTGATATGAAGTCAGGACTAAAACGTATTTTTGGAGAAAAAACTGAGAAAAAGGCAGGGGGCATTACTGTGAAGCAAGATGCAGCTTTCTACACAGATCAGAGACAGCAGAGGCGGAAGCAGCCGCGATCTCAGAGTGGACAAGTTAGAGGGCCATTCGCAGGCACAAATCCGCCTGATAAATTTGGAAGACGAACGAAGTGTGGGATTTGTCAGAGCACATTCCACTGGGTGAAAGATTGCCCAAACAAAAAAGAATATGTAAAGGTGACGGAAGAAAATGAAGAACCAGATGAGTGTAATATAACACTTTTTTCTAAGGAATCAGATGCAGAAATATTCATGGTTGAGGCTCTGGGAACGGCTGTCATTGATACGGCATGCACAAGGACTGTATGTGGTGAAAAATGGCTGGATAACTATGTTGGGGGACTAAATGAGAAACAAGTTGGTTAGCACAGAGAGTAGCAAACCTTTTAAGTTTGGGGATGGGCGAGTTGTACATTCTACAAAAAAGGTCAAGATACCAGCCAAGATAGGAGAGACAAAATGTTGTATTGAAACAGAGGTAGTCTCATCTGACATTCCTTTACTGCTCAGTAAAATGTCACTAAAAAGAGCAGGAGCTGTGTTGAACCTGGAAAACGATACAGCTATAATGTTTCAGAAACCAGTAGCTCTGGAGTTGACTTCATCTGGACACTACTGTCTGAACATACTAGATAAAGAGTCCCCAAGTGAAGCATATGAGAATGTGGTCCTGGCCATCACAGATAATATGACCAATGTGGAAAAACACAAAGCTTTACTTAAACTTCATAAGCAATTTGGACATGCATCAGTTGATAGACTAAAGAAGCTGCTGACAAATGCTGGAAACACGGATGATGAATGCATTGCTATTCTAGGGGAAATAGTACGAAAATGTGAGATATGTCTCAAGTACAGCAAAGCTAAGCCCAAGCCTGCTGTTGGTCTGCCCATGGCCTCCAGGTACAACGAGACTGTGGCAGTTGATCTACATGAGCTAGAACCAAATGTGTGGTACATACACATTATCGATCACTTCACTCGCTTTAGTGCAGGTAGCATCGTGACCTCAAAGAAGCCAAGTGTGATAGTGAACAACTTTGTACATTCCTGGATCAGTGTCCACGGTCCACCTGAGCGTCTCTTCAGTGACAACGGTGGAGAGTTCAATAATGAGGAAATAAGAGACATGGCGGAGAACTTCAACATCGAGATCAAGACGACTGCTGGCTACAGTCCATGGAGCAATGGTTTGCTGGAACGCCACAACCAATCCCTTACAGAGATACTACTGAAGGTGAAACTTGACAAAGGACTTGACTGCAAAACGGCTCTTGATTGGGCACTCATGGCAAAGAACACAATGCAGAATGTGCATGGCTACAGTCCACATCAGCTGGTGTTTGGACAGAACCCGAACCTTCCCTCTGTGTTTGTTGACCAGCCACCTGCTTTGGAGGGAACTACAATGAGCGCATGGGTGGGAAAGCACATAACAGCATTACATGCAGCAAGGAAAGCTTTCACGGAGGCAGAATGCTCAGAGAGAATCAGACGAGCTCTTCGAAAGCAGCTTCGTCCAACAGATGAGAAGTATGAAACAGGAGACAAAGTGTTCTACAAAAGGACAGACTGTGTTGAATGGAAAGGCCCTGGGGTTGTGATAGGACAAGATGGGGTGGTGATTTTTGTACGTCATGGTGGGACATATGTCAGGGTTCATCAATCTAGGCTGCGAAAAGTGCACCCTGGGGAAAGTAATACTGTGGGCAATATCGATGTATCTGTTAGTGATAGTAATGTGCCTGTTACTGACAATGATATGAATAGTAACAGTGGGGACATGCCCGTTACTGATGGTGATATAAATGGTGACATGAATAATGATGTAGAGGCAGCGGGTGTAGCAAACCAGGATATAGATAACCCTCATGGGATCAATCAAGACGATTATCACCAGACCGGCATAAAGGTAAAAACCGGTATAAAGGTAAAAACCGGTCAGACAATCAGCTTTGTGGATAATGTAACGGGGGTTCCTCACACAGCTAAAGTGATGGGACGAGCAGGAAAGGCTACAGGAAAACACAGCAACTGGTACAACCTACAGTACTTAGAACCTTTTGACATGACCGGTACTATGGGGTCAGTTGATCTTGCTAAAGTAGACAATCTTCAGGTTAAGCCACTAGATGGTGTAGAACTAGATGGTGTAGAACTATGCTCTGATATGCAGGAAGATGATGTATTAGTAACAGAGGGTGTATCATTTGATAAGGCTAAACAAGATGAAATCAGTAACTGGAGGAAAAATGAGGTGTTTGAGGAAGTGAAAAATGTGGGTCAAAGACAGGTGTCAACGAGATGGGTGTGTACGCTTAAAGAAACCCCTGATGGTATCATACCCAAAGCACGGCTAGTGGCTAGGGGTTTTGAAGAATTTAACACTCAAGATCTACAGAAGGACTCGCCTACATGCTCATCAGAGTCCCTTAGATTACTCATGTCAGTTCTGTGTCAGAAAAAATGGACATTGAACTCTATGGACATAAAGTCAGCTTTTCTTCAAGGAATGGAGCTGTCTCGGGATATACACATCCGCCCTCCTCCTGAGGCTAAAAGTGACGGGACACTGTGGAAGCTGAAGAAGTGTGTCTATGGACTCGCTGATGCCTCTCTCTACTGGTACAACAGAGTAAAAGCAACGATGATCAAAACAGGGGCCACTATGTCACAAGTTGATCCTGCTGTATTCTACTGGCTTGATGAAAACTGTATTGTGACTGGTGTTCTTGCCTGTCATGTGGATGATTTCATCTGGGGTGGCTCACACGCATTTGCCACGACGACCATCCCCCACCTCAAAACAGTTTTCCAGGTGGGACGTGAGGAACAAGACAACTTTCGCTACGTGGGGATGGAACTCTCTACAGTAGGTGGAGACGTGCTTGTGCAACAGGAGATCTACATAAAGAACCTTCAGCCCATTCTCATAGACCCATCAAGAGCGTTGCACCGTGATGCTCTTCTCACAGAGTGTGAGACTGACAACCTAAGGTCAAAAATAGGACAACTCTTGTGGGTGGCTAGACAGAGTAGGCCAGATATCATGTTCGATATGTGTCCTTGCAACCAATCTAAAACATGCTACTGTGCAAACTATGCATGACGCAAATAAGGTAGTACGAAAACTGAAATCAGAACATGTCACCCTGAAGTTTCACAACTTAGGAAAGGAGGACTCTTTGAAGCTTGTTGTTTTCAGCGACGCATCCATGGGAAACCTCCCAGATGGGGGAACACAAGGAGGGCATCTCATCGTTCTGATGGGTGAGAAAGGACGATTCTCTCCAATCTGCTGGAAATCAAAAAGGATCAGAAGAGTGGTTCGGAGCACGCTGGCAGGAGAGACACTAGCCCTGGCTGATGGTATTGATAATGCCATATTTTTGTCCTCCCTCTACTCTGAACTTACCACAGGTATGGTCAAACAGCGCACCCTACCTGTGATGTGTGTTACAGACAACTTCTCCCTTGTGGAGGCTATCAAATCCACTAAGTCAGTGACTGAGAAACGACTGAGACTGGAAATAAGTGGAATCAAAGAACTTATCCAGAACAAGAGGATCCAACGGATTCTGTGGTCTACTACGAAGGACCAGCTGGCAAACTGTCTGACCAAAAAGGGAGCATCTTCCCTTGTGCTGCTTAAAGCACTGAAGGATGGACAGTGGAGGCTAGATGACTGAATAACTGGTTATGATGACTGAGTTTATTTATTTTTGTTTTCTTGAAATATCCTTGAAGTCTATTTTTTTTTAAGAGAGTGAGATTTGGGTTTTTGTTTTCTTGAAATATCCTTGCAGTGTATTATTTGTTTAAAAAAAGAGAGTGAGATTGTTAAGTTCACTACTACTGCAGCCTTTACGGTAATCTGTTAAAAGGTGAATGGGCTCTGTTGTTGGGCGTGTCTTCAAGTCAAGTCAAGTCAAGAGTTTTAATTGTCACGGCATACAAGTATACAATGAAATGCGGGTGGTCTTGCCCGCAACGATGTGCAATACAGTGGTACAACATATAATAGAATCCAATAAAAAAACAACATTGTGCAATAAACAGGTAACAGGTAACATGGTGTGACATCTCGGTATCTGTACATAGTTATTTACAGAGCATATAGGACATGCTAGGTAGCTTTGGTAGTGCAATACACTGTTCCTGTTATTCTAATTTAAAGTGGCCTTTCCTTTTGGCCATAAGTGTGCGGCATGAGTGTGTGCCCGCTCATGTTAAAGTGTTAAGTGGCTGCTAGTGTGTGAGCGTGCACAGCGTGCGTGTCGTGTGTGTGTTCATGTGTGCTTGTGTGAGGATAGTTCAGTGTTCTGTGGCACTCAATGTTCATTGTTCAGGGCTCTGATGGCCTGGGGGAAGAAGCTGAGCCTAAGCCACTCTGTCCTAGTACCTGGGGTTCGCAGGCGTCTGCCTGACCTCAGCAGCTGGAACAGGCTGTTATTGGGGTGGTGAGGGTCTTTCATTATCCTGCAGGCTCTGGATTTGCACCTCTTGTTGTATAGAACCTGCAGGGGAGGTAGTGCAATACCCGTGGTACGCTCGGCTGAGCGCACCACTCTCTGTAGGGCCTTCTTGTCTTGTGCCGTGCTGTTTCCATACCAGGCAGTGATGTTTCCGGTCAAGATGCTCTCTACAGCTCCTGAGTAGAAGGACTGGAGTATCTTCCCCGATACTCTGAACTTCCTTAACTGTCTCAGGTGGTAGAGGCGCTGTTTCGCCTTCTTTACTACTGTGTCTATGTAGGGCTGGGCGATATGGCCTAAATATGATATCACGATATTTTCTGACCTTTCGGCGATACACGATACACATCACAATGTTTTTCTTTTTTTCCCCAAACAATTCATTATGAGGCTTACCAAGACAGTATTTGAGTTTGCTAAATAAATAAAACTAAATAAAATACCCATGCATTTAGCATTTTTATATTATATATTAGATTTAGATTATTGGATTATTAGATTATATATTGCATATATTTAGCAATGAGATATTATATGATTTAGATATGAAATATGATTAATTGAAAATGGGGGACCCTGATGTAAACAAGACAAAAGACTTTCTCTGGTCTGCATCCTCCTTAACAATTGTATGTATTGAGCTGTACTGTACCCATTCTGCAATATGTTAATAACGTTTTAAATCAATCAATCAATCAATCAATCAATAAATAGCATTTTAGCATTTTTATGAAACTACTGGATATATGTATGTCTCTAAATGTTTTGATGGATTGAAAATGGAGGACCCTTATGTAAAAAAGCCGAAAGTCTTTTTCTGGTCTTCATCCCCCAGTCCACTGTTGTTGTATTGAGCTGTACTGTATTGTACCCATTCTGCAATCGTTAATAACGTTTTCATTCATTCGATCATTCAGCAACAGAATAATTTTGATTGACAGTCGAGTCTGCCAATTACGTCACACCGATTGAACCCGCCCTGCTGTTCTTAGCACCAATCGGCAAGCTCTATGCGTTTTTTACTTCCGCAATTGATTTTGACGAGAGCTGAGCTCAGCTCAACGACAACAACAGCTCCCTGCGGCAGACGAGTGATTACCAGCGCACCGCAGCATGACTAAACAAGCCATAATGATTTTATTTCCATACATCTGTCTGATTGAAAACTTTATTAACAGACCGCAGAATGGGCATGCACAACTCCGCACGGGCTGAGATATGAACAGTAACGCTTGCTAATCTATGTCGTCATCGGACGTTGCTATGTTTGGGTAAATACGCGAATGTTATTGAACGTGTAACTATATAACGTTAATGCCACAAAACGAATGTCTTTGTTAATAATAATTAGTAACTTTGATGCAGTAGTGTGTGTGGGGGCGGCGTTGTTCAAAAGTTTGAACGGGTGTGGACCAGATTGACGCGACACAATCCTCTTGGGCAAAACATCACGATATCCACAATACGTTAAAAAAGCAAGTTTGACAGCCTTGCGCAGAGTGTAGACTGTTGTCTTGTACTCTTCCATGTTTCCTGACCAGTGATGCCACAGATTACTTGTAAAAGTAATCCGATTACTGATTACTGATTACTCCTTTAAAAAGTAATCCAAGTTACTTTACTGATTACTTGATTATCAGAGTAACTTAGTTACTTTGAAAGTAACTAGGTTACGAAGTCGTCGTCGTTCCCCCAACAGTTTTTTTTAAACGCTTTATTGAAAGTGCATAAATTGTTTTTAACTTGTTTCTCTGCACATAACGTAAATTGTTAAACTAGTGCTTCAGCTTCTGTACCATCAAGTATGGTAAAGCAACAGTCTATGATGCTCACAGCATTAGAGCAGCCAGCCAGTGGTTTTACAAAACCAGTGTATCCATTCACATCTAACAAATGCAGGCTGAACTATTCAATTATATCAACTGTAACTATTAAATTGTTTTTATAAATGTCTCTCTATAAACATACAAGCAGTCTCTCTTTAACATGTAAATTAACTGTAAATCTGGCAAATAAGAGCTTTTCTCTCTCTCTCTCTCTCTCTCTCTCTCTCTCTCTCTCTCTCTCTCTCTCTCACCCCTCTCTCTCTCTCTCTCTCTCTCTCTCTCTCTCTCTCACCCCTCTCTCTCTCTCTCTCTCTCTCTCTCTCTCTCTCACCCCATGCCTCTTTCTCTCCAACCCCACCCAGACAGCCTACATCTCTAATATAATAATAATAATAATAATAATAATAATAATAATAATAATAATAATAATAATAATAATAATAATAATAATAATAATAATTATTATTATTATTATTATAATATAATCCCTTCTCTCCCTCTCTGTGTGTATGTGTGTGTGTGTGTGTGCGCGTGTGTGCGTGTGCTTGTGCTTGTGTGTGTGTGTGTGTGTGTGTGTGTGTGTGTGTGTGTGTGTGTGTCTCTCTCCCCTCTCTCTGTCACTCGTGTTCTCCCACCTGGAGAACTGTGGGAGAGCATTAGAGCAGCCAGCCAGTGGTTTTACAAAACCAGTGTATCCATTCACATCTAACAAATGCAGGCTGAACTATTCAATTATATCAACTGTAACTATTAAATTGTTTTTATAAATGTCTCTCTAGTCTTCTTGCGGTTTCACTTCGTTTAGACAAGCGTTTTGGGGTGGAATTCTCAGACGAATGCAACGGAGCCCTGCTGTCAGACGATTGGCGCATATGTCACATGACGTGCTGTGAAGACCCGCCCTACTCTGCCTCTGATTCGCAGACTGTGGATGGGGAATGTGATTGGGCCAAAGCAGAGTCACTCACAGACAGAGAGTCCAGTCACGCCGCGAGGACACATTCTTGTGTAACCCTTTCACTGCCACACCACGTCACTCCCAAATAAGAAAAACAGCTCAAAAATGTATTTTTGACTGTCGAAAACTAAATAAAATACTGCATTCCGCCTGCATTATGAATTTATGATGAGATAGTAACGAAATAGTAATGCACAGCCACTTGGACAAGTAACTGCAATCAGATTACTGGCTTTTAAAGATTAACGCGTTAGATTACTATTTTCGGGGGAAAGTAATCAGATTACAATAACGCGTTACTTAGTAACGCGTTACCGGCATCACTGTTCCTGACTCTCTGCCCCGGTTATAAGCAGTGGTGCGAGAGTTCAGGGCTGCTCTGATGGTACTGTCCACCCATGGTTTCTGGTTTGGGAACACCCTCGCCTTCTTTGTGGGTACGATACTATCAGCCAGTGTTGTTATGAATGACACCACAGCGTCTGTGTAATCACTGACGTCACTGTTACTCCTCCTGAACATTCCCCAGTCGGCGATGTCTAGTGCGTCCTGAAGTGTGGCCTCTGATTGGTCGTCCCATTTTTTTACCTCACGTGACACGACGGCGTCACGTGTTAACATTCTCCAAAACCATTACTAATGCCAAAGCTTCTTTCTTTCACCATAGGATCGAGGCCTCTGCCAAGAATCTGCGCAAACTGCATGCTACCATGTCCTCCCTCCTCACTCCCCCCCCACCTCCTCCTCCCTCATCTTTTTCTGCCGAAGACTTTGCGATCTTCTTTGAGGAAAAAGTGGAGAACATCCGCAGCTCCTTCTCCCAACCCCCACCCATTCCAAACGCTGAATCGAGAACCTCATCCTTCACTCTGTCATCTTTCTCTCCCATTACAGAAGCCGAGACCCTGACACTGGTAACGTCGAACCGTCCGACTACATGCCAGCTGGACCAGCTACCCTCCCCACTCCTCCAGACCATAGCACCGGACATCCTCCCATTCCTAACTGCAACCATCAACTCCTCACTCAACTCGGGGGTGGTCCCCACCTCCCTAAAACAAGCCAGAGTCACGCCCCTCATAAAAAAACCAACCCTGAACCCCACCGTCATAGCCAACTATCGTCCTGTCTCTCTTCTCTCCTTCCTTTCTAAAACACTTGAACGTGCTGTATCCAACCAACTTACTGCTTATCTCTTACAGAATGACCTCCTAGACCCCAATCAGTCTGGCTTCCGGACTGGCCACTCCACAGAAACGGCCCTCATTGCGGTCACAGAGGCACTTCACTTAGCAAAAGCGAAAGGCCTCTCCTCTGTCCTGATTCTCCTAGATCTATCTGCAGCCTTCGACACAGTCAACCATCAGATCCTCCTCGCGGCCCTCGCAGGAATGGGAGTGGCTGGATCTGCGCTGACATGGCTGACATCATACCTCAATGACCGCTCCTACCAAGTGTCATGGAGAGGGACTCTGTCGGCCACCCGCCCCCTCCGGACGGGTGTCCCCCAGGGCTCGGTCCTAGGACCCCTTCTCTTCTCCCTCTACACTAAATCACTGGGTAACATTATCACGTCTCATGGCTTCTCATATCATTGTTATGCCGATGATACTCAACTCTTCCTCTCCTTCCCTCCCTCAGATATCCACGTCTCTGAGCGGATCTCGGCCTGTCTGTCCGACATCTCCGCCTGGATGACGACCAACCACCTCAAACTGAACCTAAGCAAAACAGAATTGCTCCACCTGCCGGCCAAATCCTCCCCCCTGACCGACCTCTCCATCACAGTCGAGAATGCAGCTGTGACCGCGTCGCCAACCGCCAAGAACCTTGGTGTTGTCCTCGACGACCAGCTGAACTTCTCTGCTCACATCGCAGCGACAACCAGAACCTGCAGATTCCTCCTGAGCAACGTCAGAAGGATACGCCCCTTCCTGACAAAAGAAGCCACCCAACTCCTCGTCCAATCAACAGTCATCTCCCGCCTCGACTACTGCAACGCACTGCTAGCTGGCCTCCCGGCCACTGCCACCAAGCCTCTTCAACTCATTCAAAACGCAGCGGCCCGCCTGATCTCAAACCTACCGAAGTCGGCCCATGTCACCCCACTTCTTAGGGACCTGCACTGGCTCCCCATTGCTGCACGTATCCGCTTCAAGGCCCTCGACCTAGCATACCGTGCGGCAAAGGGAACCGCTCCCGCCTACCTCCGGTCAATGGTCTCTAACTACACACCCTCAAGACCCCTACGCTCTGCATCTTCTGGCCGCCTCAGATCTACTCCTATCCAAGCTCCCGGAGGGTCATCAAAGAGAAGCCGCCTATTCTCAGTCCTTGCCCCACAATGGTGGAATGAACTACCCATCCCAGTTAGGACAGCCGAATCCCGTCCAAACTTTCGCCGTCGACTAAAGACTCACTTCTTCAACCATTATCTGAAATGATAAAAAAAAAAAAAAAAAAAAAAATCTAACCCCGACTAACTTTAATGTCATGCACTTGTCCTAATAAACTAACCTACACTGTAACACGCAACACTTTGATGAACATTGTTACTCAGCTGATAGAGTTATACCCTTCTTGCTGTCTTGTCGCACAGAACTTGTAAGTCGCTTTGGATAAAAGCGTCAGCTAAATGACTAAATGTAAATGAAAAATGTAAATGTGATCTCTGTTTATATGCTGGGACCAGCAAGATGGCGGCATGATCCGACGTGTTTGTTGCTCCCGCTAATGGTGGAGCCGGTACAGCCTTGTATCCGGCTCTGAACGGGGTGTAACAGTGGTCGAGTGTATTTCCTCCCCTTGTGGAGCAGACGATGTGCTGGAAGAAAGACGGCATGACTTTCTTCAGATTCGCCTGATTGAAGTCCCCGGCTACGATCATGGCTGCGTCCGGATGCTTGATCTGGTGTGTGTTCAGATGTTCGTGTAGTTCCCCTAGCGCCCTGCCGACGTGTGCCTGGGGGTGGATGTACACTGCAGTCATGATCACTGCAGTGAATTCGCGCGGAAGATGGAACGGGCGACATTGGATCGTGAGGTGTTCCATGTCGGGAGAGCATGAACGGGAGAGTATCTTCACCTCCCCGGGGCTAGTCCAGCCGTTGTTGGTCATAAGGCATAGCCCCCCGCCGATGCTCTTCCCGGAGGCTTCTGTACGGTCCGCTCTGAAGATGGTGAAGGAGTTGGAGGGAGAGATGCTGTGATCGGGAGTCACTGTTTTCAGCCAGGTCTCCGTGAAGCACAGGATATTGCTTGGGACTGGAGGAAGGCTGTGGCCACGACGCTGTGGAGAGCGTGTAATAAACATGAATGAAAGATAACGGTTGTCTTATTTGCAACTTAACACTTCTTCTCAAATATAACGAGGCATAAAACCAGTATGAGGGTGATTTATTTTGACACAGTCCCAATTTGACCAATGGTCACCAGCATCCAAGCAGATGCATAGTATTGTCTCTGGGACATGTGAGTCACAGGCTACAGGAAGCTTCCAGTGTGTTGTGTTCAGCAGACTGATGGACACAGCTGTTGGTGTTTTAACTAAAATTACACTAAATAAATAGAGAGAATGAGACAGAGATTTCGCCTAAAAGTACATACCCAAGTAAATGGAAGATTGCTCCACCCCTCCACCCACGTCCACAACCTAGGTATCATTCTCGCCCCCACCCTTTATTTCCTCCTGCATGTCAACCAGATCACAAAAACCGCCTTCTTCCACCACAGGAACATTGCCCGTCTACACCCCTCACTATCCTTCTCTGCTGCCGACTGACCCGACTGGACTACTGCAACAGCATCCTTTATGGTACATCCACCAAAATCCTCAATAAACTACAATAAGTCCAAAACTCTGCTGCTCACCTCCACCCGCCGCTCCGACCATCACCCCCATCCTCCACGATCTCCACTGGCTCCCCATCATGTACAGGATTCAGTAAAATTCTACTCATCACCTTCAAAGCCCTCAACAACCTGGCCCCCTCCTACCTCTCTGACCTCCTTCTCCACCACAGGTCCGCAGATGCTAACCTCCTCCAACCCATCAAACAAGCCCTCAAAACCCACCTTTTTACCCTTGCTTTCAACCCATGGACTCCTTCCTCTCTCACCTTTTTATTTCTCTCTACTAAAACTGTATTGTATTGTATCGTTTGTTTTGTTAAAGTGTCTTTGAGCATTTGGAAAAGCGCTATATGAATCTAATGTATTATTATTATTATTACAAGGACCATTTGCATGTTCTTGGTATCTACCTAGGGACATCTATGGACCTCAGGGAATGTATTCCCAGTGTCGGAAATATTGTGTCTGTTTAGTAAATTGTTATTATTCGTTTCCCCCCCATCTTTGACAGTGAATAACACCATGCTAACATTGACAAAAAGTGAAATTTCCACTGAGCTCATTCAGCACCTTCTTGAAATCAAGTGTACTAAAAATCTAAGCAAATGAACAAAGGGTAGATGATTTACAAGGGTTTTTGTAGATACAGTACTGAATTCTGCCATCCGGACACATGCTATATGAAATATGAATATAGAATATAGAATATCAGGCCTATAAATGACCTTATTATGGCCAAGTCATACGGATCGGCCCAAATCTCTACTGTACACTTCTGTATAATGTCCATAGCTCCGCCATTTCTTACCGGATTGCAATGCCGTTTTTTCCTAGACGTTCACAGAAAGGTAAAGAAACAAGATACATTGTATTTCATGGCAATAACGTTGAGGTTAGTTCGAACCGTGAGATATAATCACGACATTCACATCAATATTGGCTGGTGTGAGCTGGGTATAGTTTTATGAAATTCCAACATCCATCGAAAGCCTTGGATCTCCTCTTTCTTAGGACCACAACAATTTCATGACGGCATCATGTCCTCGTGTCTAAATCATCCGGTTTACGATGCAATGCGCAGAGACTTTTATTAAGACCATATTTAGCTAATAACACTTAAAATCATTGCTAAACAAACATAGTGCTGACAATATACAATTTGACTTCTGTTTTGATAGGGTTAGGGTCTTTACTCTTGGCTACATTTGAAAAAGAAACACAACATTACTTAATACGGACTGTATTGATCTATTTGTGACGTGAAATAAATCTCGGCCTGGTACCGGGCCCATCGGGCTTAAGAGGTTAAGAGATAACACGGGACAGAACCAGAGTGTAAGAATCTCGTTGTTGGTGGTGTGGACCCAGGCGCAATACAGGAATGAGAGAGAGGCAGGACACAAGCGGGGTGTAGTTGAGAAGAGGCTTTACTTCGCTCTTTACAGTAAAACTACAACAACAAAACAACAAACGTACCACAGCCTAAGCTGGCAGATAATGAATATACAACAAAGGGTTTAAACGTGAAGAGCATGGAAGGGTGCTGCTTGAAATCACAACCACAATGGTATAATGATAATAATAATGTTCTGACAACAACGGACGACACAAGATACGTTTACAAACCGACAGGGAAGTAACAGGACAGAACAGAATATATAGGAGGACTAATCACACTGATTACTAACATGACACACCTGCTGACATTAACAGTGACACCAACATTAAACCAGACCGGGGAATAGAGTGGACAACACACAAACAGGAGCATGAATATACAGAGGGAACAAACTAGACACTAATACCAGGTTCCAATACAATGTAACATAACAACACCGGGAAGATAGGACTAGACAGGAACATGAAGTAACAAAACAACACGGGGGGAATAGACAGCCAGGTCTTCAGCCAGGCAGGAATTAAACATTGTAAACAAAACAACACAAGGACTGAGGTCACAGTAGACAGGAGGAGTTCACTCCCCGATAAACCACAAGGTGGTGCCAGAGGGTAATGTTCGAAAGGTGGTGCCAGAGGGTAATGTTTATTGTTCAGAGAATTCCTGAGTCCAAAGGGCAGATTATGACATTACCCCCCCCCCCCGAAGGGGAGGCTCCCAGATGACCCACAAGACCAACCAGGGACAGGCAGGGCGAAGGGCAGAGACCCCGGAAAAAACTGGGGACGAGGACACGGAAAACTGGAGCCGGGGGGCCGGGGAACAGGACCAGAGGGGAGCCCGGAGAAGAGCGCACAGGGCACGGGACCAGGGGCACTGGAGAGGGGGACAGAGACAGAGGCCCGGAGAGGCGGGCTAGAGACAGGGACAGAGGCCCGGAGAGGGGGGCTGGAGACGGGGACAGAGGACCGGTGAGGCGGGCTGGAGACGGGGCCAGGGGCCCGGTGAGGGAGGCTGGAGACGGGGACAGAGGACCGGAGAGGGGGGCTGGAGACGGGGACAGAGGACCGGTGAGGGAGGCTGGAGACGGGGACAGGGGCCCGGTGAGGGGGACTGGAGACGGGGACAGGGGCCCAGTGAGGGGGGCTGGAGACAGGGACAGAGGCCCGGAGAGGGGGGCTGGAGACGGGGACAGAGGACCGGTGAGGGAGGCTGGAGACGGGGACAGGGACCCGGTGAGGGGGACCGGAGACGGGGACAGGGACCCGGCGAGGGGGGCCGGAGATGGGGACAGGGCCCCGGTGAGGGGGGCTGGAGACAGGGACAGGAGCCCAACGGCGGAGGCCGGGCACTGGGACAGGGGCCCGGTGAGGAGGCCCGGAACAAAGGGGCGAGGGCAACAACTCCAGAGCAGGACCCCGGACGGGGAACACTCCAGGTGCAGACCCCGGGACCGAACGAGGGGGCCCGGAGATGAAGGGCGGAGGCGACAACCCCAGAGCAGGACCCCGGACGGGGACCACTCCAGGTGGAGATCTTGGGACCAGGCGCGGGACCCCGGATGGGAGCCCCTCCCGGCGTTGACCTTGGTGCAGACCACGGCGTCGACCATGGCGCAGGACTGGACCAGACGACTCTCCAGGTGCAGATTGACCCCGGTGCAGACCTCGTCGTTGACCACGGCGCAGGACTGGACCAGACGACTCTCCAGGTGCAGATCGACCTTGGTGCCGACCTCAGCATTGACCACGGCACAGGGCTGGACCAGATGACTCTCCAGGTGCAGATCGACCTCGGTGCAGACCTCGGCGTTGACCACGGCGCAGGGCTGGACCAGACGACTCTCCAGGTACAGATCGACCTCGGTACAGACCTCGGCGTTGACCACGGCGCAGGGCTGGACCAGACGACTCTCCAGGTGCAGATCGACCTCGGTGCAGACCACGGCATTGACCACGGCGCAGGGCTGGACCAGACGAGGAGCCGGAGGCAGGAGACTCCCCGGGGACAGGAGCACGACCCGGACCAGACGTCGGGGTCTCCCCGGGAGCCGGAGGAGGAACAGGGACAGCTAGAGTTGCCCTAACAGGGGCTAAACTGGCAGTAGAAACTGGGTTAGCTACCTGGGATATGCTAGCTGCCGGGCCTGTGCTAGCTGCTAGGGTTACACCAGCCGGCGGGGCTAAGGCGCTAGCAGTAGGGACTCTAGCGGACAGGACTAGGTGGCTAGCAGCAGGGGCTCTAGCGGACGAGACAGAGGGGTTAGCCGACGGGGCGGCTCCCGGGAAACTGACCTTGCTAGCTGAAGGGGCAGTCCTAGCAGCTGGGAGACTGACCTTGCTAGCTGAAGGGGCAGTCCTAGCAGTGGGGAAACTGACCTTGCTAGCTGAAGAGGCAGTCCTAGCAGCAGGGAGACTGACCTTGCTAGCTGAAGGGGCAGTCCTAGCAGTGGGGAAACTGACCTTGCTAGCTGAAGGGGCAGTCCTAGCAGTGGGAGACATGCTGGTGGTAGAGGCTACATAGGCAACCTGGAGTACGCTAGCAGGGGCTGAGCTAAGTGCAGGAGCAGTACTAGCTGCAGAGAGTCTGCTAGCAGTGGGGGATGTGCTAGCTGTAGATGCTACACTAGCAGGAAGGGCTAAGGTGCTAGCTGTAGATACCACACTAGCAGGAGGGACTATGCTAGTCTTCTTAGCTTTTCTAGCCTTCTGAGACCTGCTAGAAGTGCGTGCTACGCTAGCAGGCGGGGCTCTAGCGGACTGGACTGAGGTGGTAGCTACCAAGGCTACACTAGCGGCAGGGGCTGTGCTAACCACGGAGGCCATGCCGGCCGAAGGGGTGGTCCCAGCATCTGAGGCTACGTTAGCTATAGGGCCTGTGCACACGAGGGCAGCTAGGTAGGTAGCTACTGCAGAGGCTGCTCTATCACCAAATGTTCTGCCAGTTGTATAAGCCTCGCTAGCAGTAGCAGGAGGGAGTAAGCTAGTGGTAGAGAACAAGCCTAGCCTGAGCCTCCTAACAGAATAAAACCTTGACTTAGCTGTGGGGGCAGAGGTTCTGCTAGCTGTGCAAGCTACGGGAGCTAGGCTAACCACAGGGGCCTTGCCGGCCGACGAGGCGGTCCCAGCATCGGAGGCTTTGTTAGCTATGGGGCCTGTGTCTGTTGAGAGAGCTAAGGGGGTAGCTGCCAAAGCTACATTGGCTACAGGGGCTAAGCTAACCACAGGGGCCTTGCCGGCCGACGGGGCGGTCCCAGCATCAGAGGCTTTGTTAGCTATGGGGGCCGTGTCTGTTGAGAGAGCTAGGGGGGTAGCTGCCAAAGCTACATTATCTACAGGGGCTAAGCTAACCACAGGGGCCTTGCCGGCCGACGGGGCAGTCCCAGCATCAGAGGCCTTGTTAGCTATAGGGCCTGAGCTGGCTGTCTGGGCAGTGTTAACAGCCTGGGCAGTGAAGGCTGCGGAGCCTAGGCTAACTGCTGCAGTGGCAGTACTAGCTACTGGGCTTGTGCTAGCTGCCGGGGCAGTGAGGGCCGCGGGACCTATGCTAGTAAGACTAGCTGTGGTGCTAACTGCTGCAGTGGCAGTACTAGCTACTGGGCTTGTGCTAGCTGCTGGGGCAGTGAGGGCCGCGGAACCTATGCTAGTAGGACTAGCTGAGGTGCTAACTGCTACAGGGGCAGTACTAGCTACTGGGCTAGTGCTAGCTGCTGGGGCAGTGAGGACCGCGGGGCCTATGCTAGTAGGACTAGCTGAGGTGCTAACTGCTACAGGGGCAGTACTACCTACTGGGCTTGTGCTAGCTGCCGGGGCAGTGAGGGCCGCGGGGCCTATGCTAGTAAGACTAGCTGAGGTGCTAACTGCTACAGGGACAGTACTAGCTACTGGGCTTGTGCTAGCTGCCGGGGCAGTGAGGACCGCAGGGCCTATGCTAGTAGGACTAGCTGAGGTGCTAACCACCGGTGGCCTGGCAGGTGAGGCTAAGCTAGCCTTTCTAGCACTACCAGCTCTCCGAGACTTACGCACAGCGCGAGCTACGCTAGCAGCACTAGCTGTGGAAGCTAGGCTAACGGCTGTGCTAGTAGCATGGACTGGGTTAACGGAGCCGGGGTTAGCAGTACCAGCTGGGGAGGCTAACGGCTATGCTAACGGCTGGGCTAACGGCCTGGGCAGTGAAGGCTGCGGGACCAACGCTAACTGCTGCGGTGGCAGTAGAGGCCTTACTTGTGGAGGAAGGCGTGCTGGTAGCCGTGGCTTCGTTGGGAGCAGGGGACCAGAGCGCACGAATAACCATTCCCAGCAGGCGGTCGTATTCCACGAGCAGTGGAGCCTGCTCTGTGCCGCACGTCGCGTTTGCACCGGAGAGCAGCGCGTGTAGCTGCATCCTCTCCCACGTGGATGAAGAGCAGAAATCTCCCTGGAAGAAGCGCTCCATGGTGAGCAATACGTCGTTCGCTTGGTCTCTCCCGTAGTCTGCTGAATCCAGGTCTGGTTGCGTCATTCTGAGGTAGAGACGGCGCTGGCCGCGGCGGTCGCGCTGGAAGTGAGGCCGGTGGAGGAGGTTGTGCCAGTTCTCCCTCGTCCTGCTTGCTGGGTCCAATTTATGGTCGGTTTGTTCTGTAAGAATCTCGTTGTTGGTGGTGTGGACCCAGGCGCAATACAGGAATGAGAGAGAGGCAGGACACAAGCGGGGTGTAGTTGAGAAGAGGCTTTACTTCGCTCTTTACAGTAAAACTACAACAACAAAACAACAAACGTACCACAGCCTAAGCTGGCAGATAATGAATATACAACAAAGGGTTTAAACGTGAAGAGCACAGAAGGGTGCTGCTTGAAATCACAACCACAATGGTATAATGATAATAATAATGTTCTGACAACAACGGACGACACAAGATACGTTTACAAACCGACAGGGAAGTAACAGGACAGAACAGAATATATAGGAGGACTAATCACACTGATTACTAACACGACACACCTGCTGACATTAACAGTGACACCAACATTAAACCAGACCGGGGAATAGAGTGGACAACACACAAACAGGAGCATGAATATACAGAGGGAACAAACTTGACACTAATACCAGGTTCCAATACAATGTAACATAACAACACGGGGAAGATAGGACTAGACAGGAACATGAAGTAACAAAACAACACGGGGGGAATAGACACTAATACAAGGACACTAGACTAACAGGGATAATAGGGACACATACTAATAGGCAGCCAGGTCTTGAGCCAGGCAGGAATTAAACATTGTAAACAAAACAACACAAGGACTGAGGTCACAGTAGACAGGAGGAGTTCACTCCCCGATAAACCACAAGGTGGTGCCAGAGGGTAATGTTCGAAAGGTGGTGCCAGAGGGTAATGTTAATTGTTCAGAGAATTCCTGAGTCCAAAGGGCAGATTATGACACAGAGAGAGAGACACAGCAGAGCGCAGTCTTCATGACATGATACAGTCAGACTGAGAGGAGAAGAGCATTAAAGGGAGGCTGGCAGCCCCCTGTTGGAGAGCGAGAGCAAGGGGAGGGGGTGCTGCGCATAGCCGAACGGATAGCGAGAGAGATAGAACAGAGCCTTATTAATTTAGTTTATTTTCTTATACCTTTGTAGCATCCTGAATATTCTTCTATTATTCAGAAGTGCTGACGTAACCTTTTACTTCCCCTGTGTGCGCAAAGACATGATAACCAGTGTTTCTCTTTGATATCTCGCCCGGACCAATAACGCGAGGTTCTCTTTCTTCCCTCCGGCTTCAATATGGATTATTAACGTGACACTAAACCACCTTTCTTCCTGACTTGAGTGTCCCATTGTGGGACCAGTTTGCGGTCGCCAGCAGGGGGCGGTGGTGGCAGGCGGAGCAGAGGAGGAAGGAGATGAGCGAGCGAGACGCTGGTTACCTGGAGGGCGGAACAGGAGGAAGTTCTCTTCGACAGTGAACTCGAACGTGGACAGACGTGTGCTCTCGGAGAGCCCCGTTGAAGAGCAACGGGAGAGATAGAGAAACTCTGCTATAAAACGGGTTATCATAGAATTACAATCGATAGTGAAGTGTGGGAATAGTGAAACGGAAAGAGGAACAAACTTCAGTAATACCTCGGGTTATCCTAGAAGTTTATGCGGTATATTAGCCGGTGGCTAACGGCTATAGTGACTCTGAGTGTACCACTAGGCGAGCGTCACCGAAGACAGGTGGTGTACATAGCCACGTTGCGTTAGCTATATAGGCGACAGCAGGAGGGTCCACCAAGACCCACAGTTTAGCTGTGTTTAGGTTAGCCCACAGATTAGCGCGCGCCAGCTCAGCCTCGCAGTGGACGTCTCGTCGACGCAGCCGAGGACACCTCTTCTTCCAGCAGAGGCCGCCACAACACAGCACGCTCCTCCAGCTCTGCCACTGCTCCTGCTGTCTACCCCGGCCCGCTGGCTTTTATCGCGGGATCGCCCGACGGCCATCTTATCACCCGGACGAGTGGTGGTGAGAGTGAACCCGCCATCTCTGTTAAGTACAGCGGCGCTCCGAGTGCCAAAACAATATCAATTCGAAACGAACGCTAGCAGCAGCGTACCCCAACCATTTTAAGCCGGCTTTAGCTAGGACCTTTTATTTGGTAACGTGGGCCCACATGTCATTTCTTTTGAGTGTAATAACTGTGTTCCTGTATTGAGTTTCCCATTGAACTCCTTTAACATGTACCTGGGTCTTCCCCACCGCAAAGCGGGGCAGTAGTATTAATGGAACGAGCACAAGGTGCCTATTTTGGGAATAACGTTCCCCATGTATTGTGAGTGAGAGCACCAGGTGCCTAGTGTGAACATATTGGATATTACCCGTGTATTAAGATATAACCCTGTATCTGAGACTTGACTAGGTAGTATATAAAGGAGACGTAGATGGGAACATGGTGTGTGTGTCTGTTACTGAGCCTGTGTCTTAACCCTTGTTGTCCGGGTAATATTATTATTATTTGACCCTTTCCCCACCCTACTCGTATTTCATGGTTAAAGGTCTCCACAGGTCATTAATGAAGGGTACTGCTTTGGGGAGCGAAAATCATTAGTCATCTAACAGTCACCAGGTGTGGGAGGGCTAACAGAGGTACTGGGGGAAGTGAGAGTGTGTGGGGAACTACTGCTGACCGCCCTGGAGGGCGAGGAGGACCAGAGTACCACCCCCAGGTTAGTGAATCCTGGGCCCCATCCGCTCCTGCTGCCCGACCTCCAGTTCGACGTTCCGGGCCCAAAGACGGGGGTGCAGTTAGATCAAACTCTACTGCATCCCGCTACCAGGTGGCCGTGTACAACCACTCCCATAAAGCAGGGATAATCCACCCTGCTACATTTGGCGTCACAAACAGGATCAACATCCTAATCTACTTCCTTGATTGACCGAGAGAGAGAGACCCATGATGTCCGAAGAAGGGACCCGCGCCGCGCAGGAAATGGCGGCAAAGTATGAGGTGCTTCAGGAGGAGTGTCGGGCTCAGGAGGCACTACTGAAGCAGCAAACCGAAGCGGTGAGGGAGTTGACCGAACAGGCACTCCAAGAGAAGCGCTACGCTCAGGCAGCCCTAAGGGAGCAACGAAACGGCCAAGACGCCGACGCCGAGGTAGAAGAGGAGGAGGAGGAGGAGGAGGAGGAGGAGGAGGAGGAGGAGGAGGAGGAGGAGGAGGAGGAGGACGACGAAACAATGGAAAACCTGACCGCACAGGTGAGGGCTCTGAAGAAACGAGCCCACGTCCAAGCAGGCCTCCTGGAACGACAGGCGCTGGCCATAGAGAAGGCTCAGGCCGCCCTCGACAGGGACGGCCGCAAATCCCGCGCGGCCCCCCCGACTGTGTATGTCCAACGGGACCGAAAGTGCAGCGAGTTTGGGGGGGGGGGGGGGGGGGGGGGGGGGAAGAGAGGGGAGAGCCGCCAGTGGACGATTGGATCCGAGAAATGAAAGCGCATTTCCGGACCAGCCGAGTGCCCGTCGATGAGCAGGCGGAGTGTGTAGAACAGCACCTGAAAGGCGAGGCTAGACGGACAATGCGCTTCGTGATGGAAGGGACCGCCCCAGAGCCTGACGCCATATTCCGATTGCTGAAAGAGACATACGGAGATAAAACCCCGGTCAGTGTCCGTCTAGGAGAGTTCCTCGACCGCCGACAAACAGACGGCCAGACCGTGAGAGAGTTTGCCTACGACTTACAGGAGCGGATTCGTCGCATACAGTGCCGAGATCCCCGCATGGTCGCAGATCCCGCCACCCGGCTGCAGGAACAGTTCGTGTTAGGCCTAAGAGACGAAATGCTGCGACGGGAGATGAGGAAATATGTAAGGGAGGACGGGACACGGACGTTCCTCGAAGTGATGCTGGCGGCGATCGACTGGTCCAAAGAGGAGCTGGTCCTGCCCCCGGCTTTAGCTAGGACCCCGGGGCACAATACACGGCGTCGCGGCGGAGAGACGCAAACCACCTCTTAGCGTAGCCGCGCTCCAGGAATCCATCCGACAGCTGTTCGCAAGCCAAGAACAGCTGGTCGCGTGCCAAGGACAGCTGGTTGTGAGCCAAAAACAGTTGGTCGCCGGCCAAGAACAGTTCCTCCGGTTCCTGCAACAGGAGCGGGACGTGCCCCAAAGAAGCTTCGCCGGAAGCCGACGGAGGGGAGACGTGCCCTCTACCCCGCGCAGACTACCCCGCCGGAGCGAGGATGGGAGACTGATCTGCTACGCCTGTCAACAGCCCGGCCATATCGGCCGCGAGTGCCCCCACGCGATGGGAGAACCACGCCTGACGGAAGCACCGGGCTGTGAGGTTCCTCTCACACTAGTACAGGGCGTCACCCACACAGCAGCCGGCGGGTCGTCCGACCTGGCGACCGCCAGACGAGGGGCTGGAGAGGGAGGTGTGGTGACGTGCCGGATGATACACCACCAAGGCGGCCGGCCCGACGGACGCGCTGGTGGCCGGTCGCACATTCCAATGAGACCAGGACCAGAGGTAGTGGACACAGAAAAGGACGTTCTAGCGATCCCAGCGGAAGGCGTTTGTGCTCGCCGGAGGCCCGAGGCGCGGACCGGCCTGCCGCAGGCCCCCGCCCTGGTCGCGAGGCCAACCAAAGAGGTGAGCCCACGGGAGCTGCCGGAAGTCAACAGCGAAGGGTACGTGACGATCTCGGCGGAAGAAGTTCAGGCTTGCTTGCTCCGGGCTGCGCGTGGTCGGCCGGCCTCCGTCCGTGCTCGCCGGAGCCCCGAGAAGCGGACCAATCCGTCAGGGGTCCCAGTGGTCGGCGCCAGGCAGATAGCGGTCCAGAAGGGAGACAGCGGATATAGCTGGGACGAGATACGGCAGTTCCAAGTGGAGGACCCGGAGGTGGGGCCCGTACGAGAGGCGGTGATGAAGGGGATCTGCCCCACCGGAGTGCAACTGCATGAGGCGAGCCCGCTTATGCGTAAGCTCTACGGGAAGTGGGAACGGTTCCGTCTGCAGAATGAGGTGCTATTCAGGCGAGTTAGTGACCCTCGAGAGGGAGAGGAGATAATCCAGTTGGTGGTGCCGGGGGCACTGCGGCGGCACGTATACGAGATTCAACATGTCCTTGGGGGACATTTGGGCGAACACGGGACACTAGGGTTAATGGGGCGGGGCTATTACTGGACAGGGATGGCGGCCGAGGTGAATGGCTGGAGGCAACAATGTAAACGGTGTGCCCCGGCTCGAGACGTGGTCCCGAAGGTTCGGGCCCCAGGACATGCACCAACGGGACTGCCCGAGGCGGGGGGAAGCACGCGTGGATCCCCCGGAGGATGCATGAACCTGCGCGGAGCTCTTCCGAGTCTGATGATTCCCCCCTTGGTTACCCCACCCCTCCTAGATCCTCTCGTGTTGCTACCCGGGAGGGAGACGGACACGGGATCCGAGAGGGGGAAGTCGAGCCAACCCGGCCCCAGAGGAGCACCAGAGGTCGGCTACCTGCTCGGTATCGCCAGGACTACGTGCTGAAGAGCGTATTTGTTGAACAGTGTGTGCAATTTATGAAAGAGTGTGTGAAACTGTTGGTCTAAGGACCGTATTCATGCATGTATTAAACTGGTGTTCCATTGAGTTAACTTGCAGAGGACTTGGCAAGTTTAAAGTGGGGCGGAAATGTAGCATCCTGAATATTCTTCTATTATTCAGAAGTGCTTACGTAACCTTTTACTTCCCCTGTGTGCGCAAAGACATGATAACCAGTGTTTCTCGAAACGAACGCTAGCAGCAGTGTCCAGGGGTACCCCAACCATTTTAAGCCGGCTTTAGCTAGGACCTTTTTTTTGGTAACGTGGGCCCACATGTCATTTCTTTTGAGTGTAATAACTGTGTTCCTGTATTGAATTTACCATTGAACTCCTTTAACATGTACCTGGGTCTTCCCCACCGCAAAACGGGGCAGTAGTATTAATGGGACGAGCACAAGGTGCCTATTTTGAGAATAACGTTCCCCATGTATTGTTGAGTGAGAGCACCAGGTGCCTAGTGTGAACATATTGGATATTACCCGTGTATTAAGATATAACCCTGTATCTGAGACTTGACTAGGTAGTATATAAAGGAGACGTAGATGGGAACATGGTGTGTGTGTCTGTTACTGAGCCCGTGTCTTAACCCTTGTTGTCCGGGTAATATTATTATTATTTGACCCTTTCCCCACCCTACTCGTATTTCATGGTTAAAGGTCTCCACAGGTCATTAAGGAAGGGTACTGCTTTGGGGAGCGAAAATCATTAGTCATCTAACAGTCACCAGGTGTGGGAGGGCTAACGGAGGTACTGGGGGAAGTGAGAGTGTGTGGGGAGCTACTGCAGACCGCCCTGGAGGGCGAGGAGGACCAGAGTACCACCCCCAGGTTAGTGAATCCTGGGCCCCATCCGCTCCTGCTGCCCGACCTCCAGTTCGACGTTCCGGGCCCAAAGACGGGGGTGCAGTTAGATCAAACTCTACTGCATCCCGCTACCAGGTGGCCATGTACAACCACTCCCATAAAGCAGGGATAATCCACCCTGCTACACCTTTTTGACCTTGTAAAGACTTTGCTTTTCCTCATTTTTCATTCTGTTATGTAAATAAACTATTATTTTGATATAAACCAGTCCGACTCAAGGCGGCTGGGTGGCGCAGCGGACATTGCGCTCGTCACCAACGCAAGAGACACCGGGTTCAACTCCGACTGTCGGCGTTGCCTCCGGCTTGGGCCGGCCGTCATACTAACTCAATTGGCAGAGTTAGCCGGTGTAAGTCGATGGGTGGTAATCTGGACGTTGTGGATAGCGACTCCTACAGGTCGGTTGGGGGACGCCTGCACAGAAGTTTCGGGCCCCAGGACATGCACCAACGGGACTGCCCGAGGCGGGGGGAAGCACGCGCGGATCCCCCGGAGGATGCATGAACCTGCGCGGAGCTCTTCCCAGTCTGATGATTCCCCCCTTGGTTACCCCACCCCTCCTAGATCCTCTCGTGTTGCTACCCGGGAAGGAGACGGACACGGGATCCGAGAGGGGGAAGTCGAGCCAACCCGGCCCCAGAGGAGCACCAGAGGTCGGCTACCTGCTCGGTATCGCCAGGACTACGTGCTGAAGAGCGTATTTGTTGAACAGTGTGTGCAATTTATGAAAGAGTGTGTGAAACTGTTGGTCTAAGGACCGTATTCATGCATGTATTAAACTGGTGTTCCATTGAGTTAACTTGCAGAGGACTTGGCAAGTTTAAAGTGGGGGGAAATGTAGCATCCTGAATATTCTTCTATTATTCAGAAGTGCTTACGTAACCTTTTACTTCCCCTGTGTGCGCAAAGACATGATAACCAGTGTTTCTCGAAACGAACGCTAGCAGCAGTGTCCAGGGGTACCCCAACCATTTTAAGTCGGCTTTAGCTAGGACCTTTTATTTGGTAACGTGGGCCCACATGTCATTTCTTTTGAGTGTAATAACTGTGTTCCTGTATTGAATTTACCATTGAACTCCTTTAACATGTACCTGGGTCTTCCCCACCGCAAAACGGGGCAGTAGTATTAATGGAACGAGCACAAGGTGCCTATTTTGAGAATAACGTTCCCCATGTATTGTTGAGTGAGAGCACCAGGTGCCTAGTGTGAACATATTGGATATTACCCGTGTATTAAGATATAACCCTGTATCTGAGACTTGACTAGGTAGTATATAAAGGAGACGTAGATGGGAACATGGTGTGTGTGTCTGTTACTGAGCCCGTGTCTTAACCCTTGTTGTCCGGGTAATATTATTATTATTTGACCCTTTCCCCACCCTACTCGTATTTCATGGTTAAAGGTCTCCACAGGTCATTAAGGAAGGGTACTGCTTTGGGGAGCGAAAATCATTAGTCATCTAACAGTCACCAGGTGTGGGAGGGCTAACGGAGGTACTGGGGGAAGTGAGAGTGTGTGGGGAGCTACTGCTGACCGCCCTGGAGGGCGAGGAGGACCAGAGTACCACCCCCAGGTTAGTGAATCCTGGGCCCCATCCGCTCCTGCTGCCCGACCTCCAGTTCGACGTTCCGGGCCCAAAGACGGGGGTGCAGTTAGATCAAACTCTACTGCATCCCGCTACCAGGTGGCCATGTACAACCACTCCCATAAAGCAGGGATAATCCACCCTGCTACACCTTTTTGACCTTGTAAAGACTTTGCTTTTCCTCATTTTTCATTCTGTTATGTAAATAAACTATTATTTTGATATAAACCAGTCCGACTCAAGGCGGCTGGGTGGCGCAGCGGACATTGCGCTCGTCACCAACGCAAGAGACACCGGGTTCGACTCCGACTGTTGGCGTTGCCTCCGGCTTGGGCCGGCCGTCATACTAACTCAATTGGCAGAGTTAGCCGGTGTAAGTCGATTGGTGGTAATCTGGACGTTGTGGATAGCGACTCCTACAGGTCGGTTGGGGGACGCCTGCACAGCAGAGACAGGAAAAATAGCGGGGGTAGTGTGAGCCTCCCATACGTTACACCTTGCCAAATGAGAGTCCACGCTGGCAGGTGAAAAGATGTGACAGGCTGCCTCCACATGTATCGGAGGGGACATGTGATGCAAGGCTTCTATCCTCCCTACAACCGACCAGTGGGGGGCATATGCGAGCAACGTTCAAGACAGGGGAGGGGAGAATTGGCACGGCTAAATTGGGATGGGAGAAAAATAGAAAAAATAGGAGAAAAAGTGGATACAAAAAAACACTTTGGACACTTTGAGCTTTCATAGTTGAGCGGACCTCTGAACTGTCTCTCGCCAGTTTACACAATTTTTTCCATGCTGTTCAACTTCTGTCATGTCGTCGTCATCCGATGTCAAAATAAAGAGTCTATGTTATCTCCGTTTCCAATATTTAGAAATAAAACTGGCAGTTTTACACACTTCATTTAGAAAAGCCATTCAAACAGCTCCAGTTTCTTCTAATGATGAAAAAAGACATGGTCCAAATGTATATGAATTGGAATGGGTGACGATTAGCGATAGTAAAACTAAATTTAGCGTCATCTACCTGCCAACGTTTTACCGGACCAATCCTACCCATTTACTCATGATCCTGCCCTACTCTCACTTGGCACGGAGCGAGTGTTCAGAGTAAAATGCAGATCGGCGTCACATTAAATGCAGGTCGATGTCAACCAAAACGCAGAGCAGAGTTTTGTGTGACACCAAGTGAGCGGCGTGGACGTCCGCGCATTAGAAAATTGGAGCTTCGCACTTGGAGTCCGCTTTGAGTCCGCTTTGAGTCCGTGCGGACCTCCTATGGGAGCACCTTTAGACGATGGCCTCATGGAACGACAAACCAAACAATACACAACGCAGAGGACAGAGACAACATGGACAGAGGCTGATAACGATCGATGACCAGGCTGAAAACACAATTTTTTAACAACACGGTGCAGAATGACATGAGTCACAGTAAGGACACACCTATCTTTACTCTACAACGTATTGGATTTTCTCCCAAAACATTAAAAAAATATCTACTTTTCAACTACTCATCCTAGGCTGTTTTCCCGATTTCCAGATTTCCCACATCCAGGGACCAACATCTTCACAAGTTACTGGATCCACCCTATTGCACTGTGGAAAAGTGCATTGTAAACAGGAAGTGCTGCGCCACTCATGAACAATACATGAGCACCAAACTTGACACCCATGTGCAGGGCCGGACTGGGGAAATAATTCATACCGGGAGATATAGCGCGAAATATAGCCCCAATCAGGCCACTTTTTAAGTGGGGGGTCTGGGGGTCCCCCACCCGGAACATTTTAGTTACAAAGACTTAATTTCCTGCATTCTGGTGAATTTTAGTGCATGTGAATCACAAACTAATGAGCCAACAATTGCTTAGTACAATGTACTGTTATGAACCTCAAATAAAACTGTTGTGGCACTAGCAATGGTACTCTCTCCACCTTCAAAAAGAAAAAAGCAAGAGCACAACATATTTTTCTATTTACTATTATAATACAGTTAACCACTCTCTCCACCTATTCAAACAAGGCAAGAGCACAATACCATATTCACTTTACTGATGCACTACCCATCAACAGTTAAAATAGCCCTTTACACAAACATTAAATAACAGACCTTTCATTACAATACTATAATAACAGTAGCCACTGCCAGAATAGTGACACATGTATCACGTGTGGTGAGCACACGCATGCATGCACAACGAAGACAGAAGATTGCATTGTCTCAATCATTTTAACTATAAAATTAGCTCAAAGTATGAGCTCACTGACTGAAATTTCCAACAAAAAGCATCAATTGTCAAATAATATTGATCACATTAACTAGACTAGATGTTTTTGAGGAAATTAGAAAGGGAACAACAACTTAACCCTTGTGTCTGATCAGATTCTTATTTTTTTGATAACTTTGCAGTGATTATGTTTGTAGCCAATGTGGCAAAGGTGTGTAATCTTTGAATTATCTTGGAATTATTTTGTTTATTCAACTTCAGCCCCAATCATAACCACCACATATTGTTTTTTGTAATGTCAGATTTAACAACTCCTTTTGGGAGTGTGCCATCTGCCATTCCATTCGCCGCTTCCACGGTCAATCAGTTGTATCGCCTGGTCCCGCCTCCACCAATCACAAGCGGCAGCACGGCTCCATTGTGTGTGTGTGTCCGCGTGAGGGAGAGAGAGTCAGATAGTTCTCCAACTCTGTCGCAGACAGTGAAATCCTGGTTGTTCCCCACCCACCTGGTTATCTAAAAACTATCGCGCCGCGCCGCCGCCACAACTAGAAACAATGGCCTGGCAAAAAAAATTAAAAAAATTATAATAAAAAAAATATATAATATTTTCTTTTTTATATAATTTTTTTTTCAAATCTGTGCAGGCCAGGCCACCGGGAAAACTCCCGGTGCTCCCGATGGCCAGTCCGGGCCTGCCCATGTGTTCTCCATATTAAGGAAGACGCTTGTTTTGTGTCATTATGCCACATGGTGGTGCTATTCTCAAAAATCACATGATAGAGACATGACTTTTCCCACACTGATAGGTATTAGAGTCATTCCACCAATCCAGTCCGATTTGGACTTTGGGATTTTATTTTTTTTACCAAGAGGTATTACTTTTCTGAACACCCCTCAAGATGAATGACATATTTAACTTCCAGAAAAATATATTTTCCCATCTCAGGCATGAAATCTCTATTATTTTTGGTCAACCCCGTTACGGACACTCTGGAAGCTCTCTGAATAAGATTAAAACATGTATTTGGGCTAAAGTCAACATTTCTATAAATTACGTCTAAAAATTACGTTAAATCCTACACTTTTGCTATTCTGAACCCTGAAATGTGCCTTTTTTTGACAGCGGCCGCAAGCTTTTTCATCAGAAATGTGATTTGACCTCAGATTTTGAACTATTCTTATGTTTGCTAAACGTTTCAGACAAAATTATTCAAAAGTTGAATTTGTTTTTCATAAACTTAAAGAAATAATTAATAAACATGTAGCTGTAACAGGGTTGAGTCTAGGGTAACATGTGAGCACACACACACAGCAACATGCACATTACAATTAATATGTATGTGGCATAAGCATGTTGAAAAAGCTCAATAATTAATTTAACTATTATTGTATAACTTCAAAATCAGTGTTAAAATCACAACCCTGTTACAATCTCACAACCCTGTTACATTCAAACGTAACGGGGTTGAGTGTAACAGGTTGTGATTTTTTGCACAAAATGGTTGCTACTCCACATGTGGTGAATACCAGGAGAGCACATGGCATGCATGATATTAAGAAAGCATCTAAAAATGTTTTATAACAAAGATCATATTCACAAGTAATAGTTTGCTATATTTTTTTCAAGTAACGGTGTTGAGTAATTATGCTTGACTACCATAATATTACATGATAAATGACTGAAAACATAGTACAATGAGGTAGCTACTTGCCTGTTTCTGGTGTTGTGTTCTCCAAAAGACTTCAAAGTTGTCACTTCCTGTTTCACATGCTTCTATGGATTGAACCATTATTTTTGTGGGGGGGGAGAATGCTCAGTGCAACTGGGTTGAGGGTTACTGAGGGACAGACTGAATAATGTTATTTTAATGAATAATTATTCATTTATTTTGAAATAATTCATTACCAGCATTAATAGCACAGATGGATGTGTATGTTCATGGAAAAGAGTATGGACTTTTTACAAATTTTCTTGGTCATATCCCAAATACATTTTCATGAAATGCCACGAGGGACATGTCAAAATACATGGTTTCAACTGAAATAACAACATAATGCATAATAAAAAATATTACATTCATGCAATGTTTTTACACTTTATTAAAGAGGACATCTCAGCTGAAATAAATAGCATTTCAAAGCACATTTTGGTAACTGATTAGATAAAAGACACTTAAAAACATCAGAGGGACTCAAATCGGACCGGATTGGTGGAATGACTCACTAGTGTGTCAATGTCTCACAACAAATATCACTCCAAATATCACAACAAATATCACATCACAACAAATATCACAAAAATATCACATCACAACAAAATATCACAACAAATATCACTTAACTCTTTCTCTGCCAGCTATTATCCTCATCCTGTTGTAAATGTGCCGTGCAAAAATATAGGCATTTTCACTGTGCGTCGCGGTGTTTGCAGGGCTATCTCTTATTCTATATTATATAGGTTCCAATGTGATCGGATGAACCGCTAGACTTGCCTGGACCAAAATTCTCCGACCGGACAACATTAGATGTGACACACAGTCTGGAACAGGGTTTCAAAGGGTGGGCGATACTGCCACCTAGCAGGATCTGGCCGGTATTGCACTCTTGGGGTCTCAGTATGCTTTTTAATGGTAACATAGAGGTCCGTGACACTGAATAGAATATTAAAATATAAAAAAAGGAAAACGGACCAAATAACGTATATATACGTGAATGGCGCAGATTGACAACAAATATCACAAGAAATATCACAACATCACACCAAATATCATGACAAATATCACATCTCAACAAATATCATGTTGTGGAATGTTTTAAATTAGCCAAAACAGTGAACTGTAGAAATTCAGATGAGTCAAATTGTATAAAAAAGAACATAGTTTATTTCTGTGGCCACAGAAAAAAAATCCTCAGTTTGCAATCAGAGACAAGTCTAACATGAGCGTCTGACCAGAAAGTGAGAGAGCTCAGGGCCCCGTTCCTCGTACGTGGTTCAACTAAGCCGATCAAATGTCCTATTAGATTAGATGATTGATGTCAGGCTATCTCGGTTTCTCGAAGCCTGATTCGGTCTCAAACAATCTCGTTAATTCGAACCAGACTTGAGTACTCAGGATAATTGCGTGTGCCCATCTTATCTGAAAAGGGGGAGGTGTCGATCCCCGAAAACCATGATAATGGGAAGATATTGCGGCTCGCCAACAAGTTAAATGCATATCTATAAGCACATTTTAAGTCCCTCATTACCCCAATCAATCACATTATATATTTTTTTAAATGTGCCTGCTGGCAGTAGGCTTAAAGGCCCACTTGCAGATTAAACCCTACTCTTCAATTATGGGTAGTTTACATCATTGGTATCTAATTTCATTATACATTTTTTCCATTTGACGCCGGAAATTCCACTCAGAAAGGGTTAAAAATGTCCATGCACGAATAACATGTATGGAGCCAATCAAAAAGTGTATCAGACGCTATCAGTGCCGTGATGTCACTGAAGGTAACTTTCCCCTACTTCTCATCCACTACAATGGAGTTTGACGAGTGCAGAAAGCTATTTCATTGATCCAAATGGACGCCTTACAAGACGAAAATGGGTTTAATCGTCGGAGAGACTTTGATGGACCAGCTACAACTGCATTTTTGGTTGAAACAAAGGTAGTTATAAGGTTTTTAATGTCGTAAGAAAAGAACAACATTTACCACTAGGCAGCCTGTTGTTCAGTACAGCAGCGCTATTGGTCTGTTAGGCTGTCGCCTTATCCCTGTCACGGGTCATAGTACCAAGCTAGCTATATGGCTCTGGCTAACGTTAACGTTACCCCGCTAACGTTAGCATTATGTCTACTGTCGTGAACCATTTTAAATCGGGGCATGTACAGTAGAAGAGTTTTGGGAACGAGTAAAATGTGCAGGTCCTCTTCTCAGACCTGTAGGGCAAAGCACTGCACGCATCATACCGGCTAGCAAGCTACACGTCACGGCATGCATGTTGATAGCACGATAATAGCCCCTCGGATAGCACTCGGTGCATCACCGTCACGAAACGGGCTACCACGATAGCTAACTAACGTTACCGTTACAAGCTCAAACACCTTATAACTACTACTACTGTCGTGTCCATAAGTTCCCTGGCAGAATACTTTGTTTGTGAGGACAAAGGTATACAGGAGTTAGGAGTTTCGAGAATGCCGACTAGCAAGCTAACTTAGCTACTAACGTTATATACACTGAAGTTACAAATCAGCTGTGACTTTGTAAACAACAGTTATGGAATGACCTATTTCAGAGCAAGAAAGTAGACGCTGGATACAAGTTGAAAGTCAATGGCTTCAGGTTCTCAGTCGATTTATTCAGCAGGGCACCAGCGGTAGAAATACAGCAAATTCACAGGATACAAATAATCTCTCTGACACACAGCTTGTCCTGTCGTGTGTGTCTCCTCTAATGTCAAGATGTGTGGCTTATATGTGTGTCAACCGAATCTAAATGCTGTGATGTGATTTGCTTATCACTACCTGGGTAAACTGGTTTTGGTCTCTGTCTGCGTGAGGTTCTAATGGGTGAGGGGGTGTGACCTAATTGCAGGACGGCTTTTTGCTTTTTCACTCCCACAAGATCTTTGAATTTTTATTCACTTTGTCTGGTGCATTATTAGTCCAGAGATATGAGTCTGGAGATGTCACTTATTCGGTGTTGATAGTGTCCTCAATGCCTATTGCAATTTCTGTGTTTCACTCTCTTCACCTCCCCTTCTCTGTGTTCACTCTTTCAGTGAGTCTTTGCTCACAGTGATTTTTACGGCTCCTGTAATCGTGAATGTGCCTGCCTTAGGTCGCTGCTGGTTTCTCTCCGTGCAGTCTTACCCGTCTTTGGCTATATAATGAATTAATTCATTATCATTCTTCCATACCGGCCTGTTTTCAGCATACTCGTTGGGACCGCGTCGCTTGTTGCTGATTGCCATTGCTGATTTAATGGCCTGCTTTGTCATTGTCTGAGTTGAGATTTCTCAACATTTTCCTTTTTGCTCCAGAAGTGTGATGTAGTCGCTAAGTAGGCTTCTCCTATTTCCTTTCAAATTACTGTTCAGATTGTTTTTCAGAGACTTCCTTTGTAATTAGGCAGAAGAAGAAAAAATTTAATTTCTAATTTGTGTGTGCACATGTACGTGTGTATGTATACATGTTTTTATATTGTTTCTAATATAGTCCTTGTCTTTTTTACACAAGCCTTCAGTTAGGTGACCTTGTTTTTTCCTGTATTCCCTGTCTCTTGATCCGTTATATTTTTTACCTTATTTTCTTGATGGAGGTTGTCACAAACTCCGTTCTCCTGGCGAGACGCTGTGAAGCAGAACAAGGCAAAAAGAGACATGTTTTACTATATATACAACTGTAATTTCAGATACAATTTCTTCTAAATTTTGCATAAATGTTGTTCTTTTAACATTATTTTTATTGAGAGAATTTGTGATAGAAATATAAAGATACTGTTTTGTTTTCGTTGTTTGTCTTATTTATACAACACAGGTTATGTTCAGAATATGAATCTCTGTTTTCACTTTCTCCTTTCTTTCCTCGGCCTTCTCCACTTGTAGTTTCTTAAAGACAGAAGAACATGTTAGTCACGCGTTTTGGTCATTCAAACAGTATCATTCATTTCCTATGGGTATTAAACTGTGCTCAAATAGAATCTTCTTCTCTTTTCAGACCTTTGTGTCTTCCTGTTGCCACAACCGTAACAGGTTATAAGCCTCCGTTAATGATATTTGATGTCTCACTTTCCTGTATCACATAACCCTGTCGTCTGGTCCAGCCAAATTAAGGGATACTACAATGTCGGAATCTATGGCATCAACTATAATTCACTTTAATCAACCTCCAGCCTAAAAGTGATTTCTTCATATTCGCGAAATATGTCAAATCCATTTTAGCTCCATTTCCTAATTCGCTTCCAAGATTTATATTTGAATACATTTTATTCTAGTCTTGTCTACTTCTATATTTTCCTTGTTGGAAAAGGATTCAGCTTGTTTTTTGCATTTTAAATTAATAATTGATTCTCTATATCCTCTTTTTTTGACTCTGTCCTTAGTACAGAATCAAAATGTAAATACTGTTTGGTGTCATGTGTACTCATTCACTTATTATCACATATTTTGAAACATCTTATTGATTATTGTACCATATCATCAACAACAGGGAAATCACTCCATATGTGGTCTCCTACATTTGCATTAAATATATTCAAAACATTCCCTTCATATATAATGAAAAACGTTTAGTCTTACTAGCACACTAACCATTGTCTCTTAGTAAAACATTAATCAATTGCACTCACAGAATAATTTCTTCCTTCATTATTCACTTATTGAATCTAAACACATCTAAACACATCAGTATTATTTTCTGTTAGTGCCTGCATCCTCAACAGGTCACACCTCCTGCAGTCATTCATAAGTATGCAAGTTACCCCCCTTGGACATCTGTCTTCTCGACATATATCCACCTGTCATCAGCTGTGTCATTTACACAAGTATTAACGTTAGGTTATGACTATAACCAAGTTCTGTTAATTAGGGGTGACGCTTGGCATCACTACTGCACTATCTCGCGTACGTGCACGCGTACTGAATAAACCACAAATGTACCTCTAATACCAGTATTAGTCTGACCACACCCCTCATCAGCTTACCTTCATAAGCAGGTGTGTGGTCACCTGCTCTCCTCCTTCCCAAGCTTTCACCACAAGGTGAGGTCAAGGGCTGCAGCGGCCGTCTGATGCCAAGCGTCACCCCTAATTAACAGAACTTGGTTATAGTCATAACCTAACGTTCTGTTTCATTAGGGGCTCTGCTTGGCATCACTACTGCACAAAGGGAGGCCAAGCGGAGCCGCTGGCTGACAAATACACCCCGCTGACAGCCCCCCAAAACCATCAGAACAGGGAGGGCCGAGCCCCCCCGACCCCCCCTAATGGAGGGTATCCCCCCTATTAGAGGCTTCACGGGAAGGCGACGGACCCGACCGTGCGAAGAGGCACTCAAGCAACTTAACGCACAGGGTGAGCAGACCGTGGCTTGACCCCACGACTACACACACGCACAACCCGCATGCCACCCGGGAACGAACGGAGGAACAACCTCGTTACTGCCCCCAGAATCACGGGGTCAAGGGCAAACCCAACCCCGTGGCAAGGCCGTAGCAGCGGAGCGCGAAGGAAGACCCAGACCCACCAAAAGGACTGGACTCCCTGGAATGGGGGCCCGGAGAAGTCCATGATGCCAGCATCAAGACCCCACCAGGTGGGCACGTAGTGCCCCGCCCCCCACATCGCCAGCGTATTCGGACAAAGGCCCCCCAGTTACTGCACCTGGTAATCCCAGGCGGAATCCCAAGTACTAACCAGGCCAGAACCTGCTTAGCTTCCGAGATCGGACGAGATCGGGCGTGTTCAGGTCGGTATGGCCGTAAACCGAGCGGGCCCCGTCCCCCCAACAGTACACCGCCTGGCACACTAACCCTGCAGAACAGACAGTCAGCATGGCCGTAAGCACACAAAAAAGGTTAACCAACGGAAGCAGGCAGCGCACCGGGGAAAAACCAGGCAACAGGCTGTTAACCCTAGCCTGGAGACTGCGGACGAGACAGGCGCCAGAGGGGACAGCTGAACACAGCCGCCCCGGCGGAAGGAGCGTAAGCTGGCGGTGTTGCATGACCAAGCCTCCATTTAAAAACCCCCACCCAGAGGGGTCGAGGCAGAGAAGGCTGACACGATTGGCAGACGTCATGAACGTGCAGGGGCACCCTCAAACGGTGAACCCGGGAGTTGACACTGCTCCAACACACCAGGGAATCAACCACCTCGGTGTTACCCAATGCGGTGGTTGTTCCTATAACCCCTCAAGAAAAAACTCCAAAACACACCTGCGGGTATACACCGGCTATACCGCAGTACAAGTGTTTCAGTTTCCAAAAAGGGTTAACCCAGGCCTACGGGTCGCAAACATCACTTCGGACCGGGCCTGGCGGTACGGGAAGCACAGGGTCACCAGAGGAGGTCAAAAAAAAAAAAAAAAACCACCCCCACAGGCCCCTCTTCGCCATGCGTGAGAGAGGAGCGAAAAATAATGGAGAACCAGCCCCTAAGCACACCGTACCTGGTATTCCCCGGCGGTCTCCCAACCAAGTACTAACCAGGACCAACCTGTGTAGCGGCCGAGATCCGACGAGATCGAGCGCGTACAGAATGGCATGGCTGTAAGCCATGACGACAGTGCTGAGTAAAAACATACCCAACCAGGGTCTCCATAGCGCTTAACCCTGTGACACCCAGACCGACCTGGCATTTTTCCCCCTGAAAAAAGCCCAAGTCCCTCAGGGTACCAGAACAGCAGATCTGCATCCCCGGCGGACAACGGGTTCAACTGATCTGGACCAGCGTGACCAGAACCAGTCCCGTGCCCTAACCACGCCGACATGCCTACTCCAGGAGAAGGGCAGATATGCGTGTTGATCTTAACATGAAAAGAAGGCGCCACCCAGACGTTCGGACGAACCGCGCCTGGTGGCCCACCCCAAGGGCGTGAGACCCCACTACATATGTTCAGATCCATCCCGTCATCATCCCCCAGACATGAACGAGAATCCGTCGACAACCCACCCAGGTCATGGGATGTGGTCGCCGGAAGAGGAAAAACCCCCATCTCAGTTGCTTTATAAAAACGCTGTTTCAACCACAAGCAACCAAGGCGTGCCAGTCAATCGCCTGTTTACAGCGAGCTAGCACTATACGTGCGTCGGGACACACCCCCATCAATGAACAGGCTATTTAGACCTGTCATTGAATCCCCAAGGCGCCCAGGGGAACGACAAGAGGGGTGTGACACTCCCTAACTCCAACACTTCTGGAATAGAAAGAAGGAAGCATCAACAGTATGTATCCCAGTCTACACAGCCGGGGTAAAAAATGGAACTCCCTCCCCCCCCCCCCCCCCCCCCCGTAACGTGCCGAACCGCCACGTGACGGGAACCTTGAAGGACAGGGGGTGTACCCCTGACCGACAGAACAATGGGGAGAGGAAAGGTTACCAGTTCACCCCTTTACGACCCCACACCCATGATACGACGTAACGACAAAAAGAGAATATGACACAGTCATAGTCAGCTCTATGAAGCGTTTCACAGCTCCACACAGCGCATGAGCTAACCTGCTATCTGATTTTTACTAAGGAAAAACACAGAATAGAGAGGGCTCTAAGAACCCCGGTCCAACATACACATGTGCTTCTGTGGCCAGTACAACCCAGTTGTAGGTCACATGACACACACAACCCATCATCACCTACAAAAAATGGCAAAAACACTCAACAGAGGAACGCCGTTTTTTTTCACAATGAGAGAATACATCATTCTTGATTAGTATCGACCACAGGCCTTGCTAAGCACACATGACAGCAACCAAACCAATTTCCCTTTAGGAAATAAGTTTCTCCAGCAGATTTAGCACAACCTCAGCAATCAAGCTAAGAGTTACATCGTATCCCTACCACACAAAAGACACAATTAATGCACAACATGTCTGATAGGAGGTGATAAAGTCCCCAGGGAACCAGGGGGGAAAAAACACAATCCTCCTATTTTACCCTCAATACGGCCAGTTAAAACAGGAAAACCTGTTAATGTGTGAACACACTGTTCATTGTCATTACAGTCTGAGAAAGAACATTCTTTTACTCACTTGTCACCAAGCATAGCTTCATAGGTTAGTTACCTTAGTTGTGAGTACACGGCCGTGTTACTCACACAACAACCAGATCATTACATCCCGTTTGCACGGAGAAGCTAACTGCCAGTGACAAAAACAGCTCACACATAACCCGCAACGTATCCTAAATGCATTGTAGCAACACACGTTTTGGGAAAAACACCGTTATTCACAATACATTTAGCAAAGTAAAACCAGAAGACGTGTTATGAGGTCTGGTCAACCCCGTTCCTACCCGGAACGCAGATCAGCGAAGTGCAGTCACAAGACACCGTAGAACACAGCCGTCCTGTGTTGTTCGATCCGGGCAGCGTCGCCGCTCCAACCAGTCGCTACAGTGCTCTTTGTTGACGCAATCCCCGTCCAGGCTCAGGGCAGGGTCGACGAACATCCCCTGTCAAGGATGACGTCGTGGTCAAGAGTGTAAAACATGTTAAAATCAAAGCACGTTCAACAGAATAGCATCAAGCTAACGGCTGCTCCAACCGTTCGGGTGCTATTGCTTCTGCTCGCGAGACGCCGATCTAACGACGCACGCGATCAGAAGCGAGCTCACGGCGGCGCGCGAGAAGCTAAGCTACCCCGCGCCAGGCCATGGCCATAGCAGCAAGCTAACGTTACCTAGCGACCACGACATGCTAGCCCCGCAGCTAACAGCTGACTGGCTAATAGTAGGCCTTAAGCAGGCCATGCAGCGATCCAGCAGGCTAACGCAGCAGTTAACAGCTGACCGGCTAACCGTAAGCTATGAACATGTAAACAATGACATAACACTCACCCAGACAGGCCGCCGTTCTGAACCTCTCCTCACTTTTTAAGAGAAAAGAGAAAACAAGATGTCAACACCGCTTCACAACGGTGACATTACCACATCCGACGGAATCAGCACAGTACCAACTGGCCTGTGTAGCTGACTTTGAACATGAATCTGCCGCTATCGCACATTACATGCACATATCCCCTCGTGAAGGAATACTCTCATTTGGATATGAAAGATGGGGCCTTAACACGGTGACAGAGAGAATACACTCGTCCAGAACACACAGGGATCACCAGTGTCAATGGTCGCGGCCCACTAGTTAAAACTATAATGGTCTCCAGACCAAGGCCTTCTGTCGCCTAGGTGGCTGAACAAAGGACCCTAGTCTGGGGCCGGTTTCCATAAACTTTGTCAAGTAGCCCCCATAGCACTAACAGACAAGTGGAGCCCGCCAGCAAACACTACTCACCCAACCTGGAACGCACCGCTTCTCACAACAGCGGCATGTCCGACAGTTCAGCTGTGGCCTGACAGGTTTCACCCCAACAAACACAGCAAGGAACTGCAGTTGAGAAGCATGCAGCGGCGTGCTCCCAATACGAAAACCGGTGGAGGGTTTTCAGAATGATCATCATCTTCCAGACACTCCAGTACGAAGACAATATCGCCGTATTTTCTCGAAAATAGTGAGAGAGAAAATAAAGATATGATGTCAACGTATCCTTGTTTCCCAAAGCTGCTCCTAAACCTTTCTTCCATCATGGTGTCAAGTGTGGGGATCTACCGAGGCACTTCTTCCTTGTGGTGAAAGCGAGAAGGAGGAGAGCAGGTGACCACACACCTGCTTATGAAGGTAAGCTGATGAGGGGTGTGGTCAGACTAATACTGGTATTAGAGGTACATTTGTGGTTTATTCAGTACGCGTGCACGTACGCGAGATAGTGCAGTAGTGATGCCAAGCAGAGCCCCTAATGAAACAGAACTGGCTTTATCCAGTATGCATACAACCGGCCATCATCCACTGTTTGGGAATGAAGGCCTGTCGCCAATATTACTGCCCCTAATGTAACTGACAGCACAGTGAGGCCAATCAGAATGAGATACACATTTTTAACCTGTTTGTTCCTGTCTGCAATATGTAAGGACAAAGCAATGTCCTTTATCTAATAACTAATTATACTCCTGAATTATACTATCCGTAATAGCCGTGTCCTCTTTGTCCTCTATCTGTGTGTATTTACCAGCAAGGCAATTTCTTTATAAGCAACCCTCTACACAGTTCTAAGGAGCTAATGCCTCTTTTGATACAGTATAAATATCACTAAAAAACAATAAAATATAAAACATAATTCTTAAAACAAGCACACCTTATTGTACTAAAACACCTATAATTAATACAATATCATTCATTACTACCAGTCTTCACATATTATCACATAATTATTTAAGCACACAATAATTACAGTTTATTTTCTTTTACTCTTGTTCTCCTATATCAGTGACATAACCTTCTATACCAGTAGATGCTGCTAATAATATTTGTCCCTACTTTCGTCAATGCTGTATAGAAGCCTATGGTGAAAGATTTATCAAATTTCCCATTCCATACCTTCCAAAAATGTACATTAACAAAGGGTAATTCCTTACAAACAACAATCTACATAGTCTTAAAGAGCTAATGCCACTTTGATACAAAAGTAACTAAAACATTGCAGCAACACTTTTTCTCACTTTCATTCAATCAAGTAATTACCATCCACACTTTGAAATAAACCCACCACCTGTGGGGAAAGTTACAGTACTTCCCTCCTTTTTATCCACAAGAGCATAATAAAAACATCTACTCTAGAACACCAATATTTTCCCCACTTTACCCAACATTAACGGTCTTCACACCCCAAATGGCACCCCCATTAAATTAGTTCTTCTTATAACAAATAAAACATCCAATCTAGCTTGAAAGTAAAATAATGATCTGGTCAGACTAGACACATAGCCTTCTTTCCTCCCCCATTTCTAATCTCTGCCAATCTCTGTTTTCTAGTTTCTATAACCATATCTATCTATTTATTTATTTAACTTCCATATCATTTAACATGTAAAGTAATCTTCTATTTGACAGATCTATTTGCTTTGTAGCATAGGCAGTGTCTCCAAAGTATTCCGGTATATTTGCCAAACTTCTTGTCAGTAAAAAGAGCTAATATATTGTAAACAACTGCTCCATTCACTGTAAACCCTGGATGTTCCATCCAGAAGCAACTGCATTTGTAAGCATACTGCTCAAATCATACTTTAGTTCCCCCCCACAGGCTATACATATAAAACATTCGTCCAACATTATCAACGCTACTAGTCATTTTGATCAATGAAACCTATTCTCCCGTGGGAACTGGCGGTGCTGACGTAACACACAGACCAATGAGAGACGTCGATATTCGATGCAAACTCTCCATTCATGAAATACCGGAAGTAAACATGTTCATTTTGTGATTTCTTTAAAAGATTTTTTTATCACATGAAATCATAAGATCATATCCTTATTCTAACGTGAATCGATATAAACTATATTATACGTGTTTATGCTGTTCTTAAAATGCTCGTTTTTGTACCTCTAAGTATAGTTTTGAACGTTCTTGAAAACACGTTGGCTGCCACAAAACAGTCACATCTAGAGACCTCAAAACCTACTCTAGCGAGGCCTTCAACCTTGAACTGGAGAGTCTGGACTGGTCAGATGAACTCAATGGTTGACGAAACATGGCTTGGTTTCAAAACCAAATTCTCAGCAATACTAAACGACATGGCCCCCCTAAGAACCACCAGGGTAAAAAATCGCGCTGAGCCGTGGATGCACTCCGAAATACTGGCCGCTATGAAAACCAGAGACAAAAAATGCTCTGAGTTTCGTAAAAGTCAGTCAAAGCTTACTAAAAGCACGAGCAGTGAACTCCAAGCCCACGTGACTGAACTCAAACTAGAAAGAAACAGACTAAGAAACGACGTAAACTCCATGATCAAAACTGCAAAAAAGAATTTCATCAATGACAAAACTGAGGAAAACAAAAACAAACCACGTGAACTTTGGAAATTACTCAATAATCAACTAGGATGCAGTAAAAAACTTAAAACCAGATTCTCAAACATAAACATAAAAACTGACAACACGCTCATCACAGACAAGCTGGATGTAGCCAATTACTTAAACATTTTCTTCACAAACATAGCCACAACACTGGTAAACAAACTACCCTCCCACTCAGGGCTTTATGGGGTAGAACACATAGTAGCTTTCTACAAAAACCTAGGGGTCCGCAAGGACGACTTCAAGCTGGAAATGGTAACAACAGATGAGGTACTCAATAAACTGAGCGCCCTCCAACCTAACAAGGCCACTGGCCATGACAACATCCCCTCCAAATTCCTCAGAGACTCAGCAGCCGCCATCACACCAATCATCACACACATAATAAACCTCTCCATAAAACAGGGACACGTCCCCAAGGACTTCAAAATTGCGAGGGTGACCCCTCTGCACAAAAAGGGCAGCAAATTAGACCCAGGCAACTACCGCCCTGTTTCTATTCTCACCTCCATCTCGAAAGTCATGGAAAAAATTGTCTACGAACAGGTCGAAAAGTACCTAGCGGAAAAAAATCTAATCTACGAATTCCAATCTGGCTTCAGAACATCCCACTCCACTGACACATGCCTTCTCTATTTGAATGACCACATCAAACAAGAGGTGGACGCAGGCAAATACTGCGGCATGGTCATGCTGGACCTACAAAAGGCCTTTGACACGGTCAATCACTCCATTCTGATTGACAAGCTAAAAGCAATTGGTTTTGATAGTCTATCAGTGAGCTGGATGCAATCCTACCTTGAGGGGAGGGAACAGATGGTGGAGGTAAACGGTACCCTATCCCCCCCCCTCACAGTGAGCTGTGGTGTTCCACAAGGAAGCATACTAGGACCGCTACTGTTCCTAATTTATGCAAATGACATGTCGTCAGCTTGTGACTGCAACTTGTTCCTGTTTGCGGACGACTCAGCCCTGCTGGTCTCTGACAAGAACAAGTTACAGGTTGAAAAAACCCTCAGCTCGGAACTAGGCAGAATCTGCATATGGCTCGCTGATAACAAACTATCATTACACATGGGCAAAACAGAGTCCATTCTCTTCGGTTCAAATAACAAACTCAGCAAGACCGACGGCTTCTCAGTTACAGTGGGTGACAATATTGTCACAAGGAAAGATGAAATTACCTACCTGGGGTCCATCCTAGAGGCTAATCTCTCCTGTGACAAAATGGCATCCAATGTAATAAAAAAAGTCAACCAACGAACTCGATTCTTGTACCGGATCTCCTCTCTGGTAAACAAGAACACCCTGAAGACTCTGGCAGGAGCACTCATTCAGGGGTACTACGACTATGCTTGCACCTCATGGTACCAAAGCACCTCAAAGGCGCTAAAAACAAAATTACAAACATCTCAAAACAAACTGGTCAGACTACTGCTTGACCTTACTCCTAGAACCCACCTCACCCCTGCCCACTTCGACAACCTAGGATGGCTTAGAGTAGACGACAGAGTACAACAACTTGCAATGGGCCTGGTCTACAAGATACACTACACGACCAAGGTACCCATGTACATGTCAAAATACTTCCCAAAGGTCAGTGAATACCACGATCACAACACCAGAGGGAGCTCCACAAATCATGTCAAACCCAGATTCGGCTCAAATAAGGGACTAAACACGTTTCGCAATTATGCCACATCAATGTGGAACGCCCTACCCAAAGCTGTAAAGGAATGTGGATCACTACCCACTTTCAAAACCTCTCTCAAGGGACACCTACGGGAGACTGCAATTCAACACTGGCCCCTGTAAATATCCTAACCCAATCATTCCAACCCCCTCCAATGTACAGTCATTTACCTAGTATGGTTTTGTCAATAGTTCAATGTACAATTGTGTTTGTTTGTACAGTGTCTCCTCCCCCCCCCCCCTCAATGTACAGTGTTACTTGTTTATACAGTGTGCCCCCCGCCCCCCCGCCCCCCCAACCACCTCCAATGTAAATTACCCAGTATGGTTGTCAATATCCCAATGTACCCAACCCCCCCCACCCAACCTCCAATGTACAGTTTCTACGTCAAATGTATATACTCCCTTTTCTTGACTCCTTCTGTATCACAAACAGTACTGTATTTGCAAATCTGGTATGTCATAAATGTATAGATGTAGCAGTACTGACTATCTGTATGTCATGTATGTCATATATGTCTATATGAATTGAAAATGGGGGACCCTGATGGAAACAAGACAAACGTCTTTCTCAGGTCTGCATCCCCTTAACAATTGTATGTATTGAGCCGTACTGTATTGTACCCATTCTGCAATCTGTTAAATAAAGTTTTCATTCATTCATTCATTCACGTAGTTCTTCAGTACCAAGGACAGCGCCTTTGTAATATAGTGCATTCAATGTCTTCTCATATCACGCGCAGTTTTTTACACATCATATAGTACTACATAGTCTCCTTATTAAAGGATTTAACGTTATTAAGTGCATTTCACATTCTTATTGACCCAAGAAAACGTCTTTTCCTGGCCAACAAGTATAGCAATATCCGGATCTCAATTCTCTTCTCATTCTCCTTCGTCCTGTAATGTGATTTTTCATTTATCATGAGTTTTATTTTTTAACAACGCACATCTGCGGAACACTCCAATTGTAATTAACCTAGCCAATTTCCCTAAACATTTGAATACATACATTACCGGAGCTACCAGGCATATGTACCTTACGTAATTTCTCAAGCCACCCTAATGATGTCTATATTTTCCAAATCGCTAAAAATCCACTTCCTAAATTCAGCAGATTACACATTACATGCGAATTGCAATGTTATTTCCCTCGTTTTCATAGTAAGATCTATATTAACTACCTATGCTAGTCATAAGGAACACTCCAATTGTAATTATTTATAATACTTTGTTTTATTTTTTAACAACGCACATCTGCGGCTCACTCCAATTGTAATTATTTTGTTTTATTGTTTTAACAACGCACATCTGCGGCTCACTCCAATTGTAATTAACCTATACTATTTGCTTACTATTTTGGCCAAACGCTTAAAAACGAGATAACTTTAAAGATAGATTTTCTTTATTCTGTGATTCTCCGTAAACTCCGTTGTGTATTGCCAACATGTTACTTTCCTCTCTGAGTCAGTCATTCTCTCCTTCTGGCAGTGGTACACAATTTCACATTTTGTTAACATGTTGCAGTTCTACTCACCTTCAGCTTTTGAAGACAGGAAACTCAGTGTGTGATTAGGTCAGTCTGTGTGGATTGTGTCTGGGTGGATTAATATTATTTATCTAGCTAGTTTTAACTTAATCTTAACTTGATTGGCCATATGAATTAATTGTTACTTCAACACAATATGTACAACGACACAATGATTTACATTAGTATTTACAAATATGTTAACATGGTTGTGGCTTTTACAAATAGTGGTTAGCTTTAGAGATAAATGGCTATGATCACGGAGCACTAGTGTTAGGTGAAACAGATACTAGATCCTCGGCTAGTAGTAACAAGAAGGCTCTTTGCTTCCTGCCACTACCTGCGTGTGATTCTCAGCGCCCCTCGCTGCCCTGTACCTTGTGTGACGTCATCAGTTCGATGACACACACACGCTATGAAACATGGATTAAAATATGCACGTGCGTGGTGATTGTGGTTGGGCGGATAAAATGTTTGATAAAAACGCTAAAACTGGGTCAATTGCGATCATTTTGTTTCCCCTCTTAATGAAAGTCACCGTTGGCCTAGTCCACATTGTTTATTGAACAAAAATACAACATGCAAGTGGGCCTTTAATGGAATAAATAATCAAATGAGATCTTGCTAGCGAAAATAATTACTTCAACTCTTTCAGAATAAGTAGATAAAAACAAGCCCAAAGAGTATCAAATTGATACGAATTAATAGATACTTATGAGGATATATGTACTGTATGCGCATAGGAATCATGTACTATATAAATACATGGTTCCCAGCGTTTTCAGGCCGCGACCCCCTGAAATAACTTGTATCAGAGAGCCGCGACCCCCACTATTATAGTAGGTTGTTGAAACATGCAAACGTTCACACGCACACATATGCAGGCCTTTAACACGCACAATAACTCAAAATAACACAATAATCAAACAACCATAACATTTATACATATAGCGTGTTTCATTTAGAAGGCTAATGTTCAACTCACCTAATGAGATGGATGGGCACTATGCTTGAAGCACAACAAGTCCAGTCTGGGTTTAATTTTGGAGAGAGCAACTTGGAGATCATCCTCCACATTCAGACGTAATCTACTTATTTTTTATATAAGTCAGTGCAGAGAATGTTTTTTGAATAGGTACAGTAGATCCAAATGGCGGATAGCTGTGCATATTCCCCCTCAATTGATATCCAGTCGGCATCGGAGCTGGGCAGCGAGCTGGGATGCATTCTCCATCAGAAACAAGCGCACCTAGGCGGCTAAGTGGGCAAGGCGCTCGCCACTAATGCAGGAGATGCTGGGTTCGAGCCCAGCTCTCGGCATTGCTACCAGCTTGGCTGGTCGTTCATACTAACACAATTGACAGTGTTAGGGGTGGGAAGCTGGTGGGTGGGGATTGGACGTTGTGGACAGCGACTCCTACAGGTCGGTTGGTGCGCCTGCGCAGCAGAATCAGGAAGCAACGGGGGCGGCGTGTCCCTCCCACGCAGACCCTCGCGCTGAGAGATCGCGCTGTTCAGGTGAAAAGATGCGACGGCTGCCTCCTCGTGTACCGGAGGGGACACGTGATGCAAGGCTTTGTCCACATTGCAGCCGGCCAGTGGGAGGCATGGCCTAACAACGTTCGAGAGAGGGGAGGGTAGAATTGGACAATACGAAATTGGGATGGGAGAAAAATAGAAAATGGGAGAAAAAGTAGATAAAAATAATAATAAACAACCGCACCTCATCCCGCAGCTCAAACTGGTGTCGTGCAGTAAGTAGGAAATCCATAGCCTGAATATGATTTATTATCAGCATTTTAGGTCTATTATTTTACATTTCAAAAGAATTTGACCAGTTTAATGTATTTTAATTGTTTTTAATTATAGGCCCATTTCACACATTCTATGAAATCAATACATTCTGGAAATCATCTCGCACAAACATTATTCAGAATGGTATAATAAGATCAAAGAGCACCTACGGGAGGCTGCAATTCGAAACTGGCCCCCGTAAATGTCCAACCCCCCCCCCCACACCTCCCAATGTACAGTTTCCCCCCCCTCGTATGTATATATTTTCTGTTAGGATCTCTGTTTAACAGTACTGTATATTTGCATATCTTGTATGTCACAAATGTAACAGTACTGTCTGTATGTCATGTATGTCATAAATGTCATGATATATATCTGTATGTTGTGTATGTCATAAATGTCATTATGAATTGAAAATGGGGGACCCTGATGTAAACAAGACGAAAGTCTTTCTCTGGGTCTGCATCCCCTTAACAATTGTATGTATTGAGCCGTACTGTATTGTACCCCATTTTATACAATGGCATGCACATTTCTTGATTCTGATTGGCTGAAACACTTCTTTCAGACGTTGTTATTTCTCATAACACACTCCACGTGATCCCAGAACCCGCCCACAACCGAAAAACCTTTTTTCCGAATCACTCTGCCGTTCGTGTTTTTATGAATGAAACCAAGATGGCGGACAATAATCTTTATGAATGGATGTATTGATATCGTCATAACGACTCATTCAAAAATGATAAAGTCACGTGGAATGTGTTAGTTGCTTACACAATGTTGGATTATGTAATTGGTTGGTCATGACTCATTGTGAAACAAAATATAAATCGCGGGAAGTGTGTTGTTAGATGGCATTCGTTGTAGAACCTCCCTCTCCTTCAAAAGGACACTGTCATTTCACTGTTAATAAAATATTCAATCAATCAATCAATCAAATGAATCAAATGACAACCGCTAACTTCACTGTTAGATGGCATGCTTTGTAGCAACCTATGTATAGATGTGCACTGTCTAACTGTATGTCATATATGTTATGATGCATTGAAAATGGGGGACCCTGATGTAAACAAGACGAAAGTCTTTCTCTGGTCTGCATCCCCTTAACAATTGTGTGTATTGAGCTGTACTGTATTGTACCCATTCTGCAATCTGTTAATACAATTTTCAATCAATCAATCAAATAACAACCGGTAACTTCACTGTTAGATGGCATGCTTTGTAGCAACCTGCCTCTGAAAAAGGACACTGTCGCACGAAGCGATGTCACTGGATGTCCCGGACACAATGGAAGTATGGATATATTCGTAACGAATCATTTAAAAAAGATACCGTTAACTGGAATATGTTAGTTGTTTACACAATGTTGGATTATGTAATTGGTTTGTCATGACCCATTGTCAAAACAATAATACATTGCGGGATTTATATGAAGTTTGTTGTTAGATGGCATGCTTTGAAGCACTGCACCTCCCTCCCTGCTTCTAGACACGGAGGCAACTTTTTTTTCTTTTTTTTTTACCTACTCTTTCTGCAGATGGTTTTGTGAATAAATCTCCATTATGCTTCAATTACTGTGTGTTTATTGTATAGCAATAAGGTTGGATGAATTCGGCCATTGTATAAAAGACATTACATCACTTGAAGTCGTGTGTTATACAAATTAGATCATGCCTAGGGGGGTCTAACGACCCTCGGCTGCGCCTCGGGCCTAACAACCACCCCTAGGCATGATCTAATTCGTATAACACACTCCTGCGCGTGATGTAATGCTTAACTGCAATCTGTTAAATAAAGTTTTCAATCAATCAATCAATCAATCTTTGAGGAAGGGAGCTGCCATTTTGTTCCGAGGGAGTGGCCAGCTTATATCCTAACTCAACTAAACCTGCTCTGGAGCAGGTACAATTTTTTCGATCTGTTGCCATAGTGATTTAGACAAGCCTGCTTCGTGGAACCGAAAAGCTTGACTTATGTCAAGTTATCCTGAAGATTATCCGGATAACTCAGTTAGCCACGTACGGGGAACGGGGCCCTGGGCCTTAGCCGTTGTTTTAAGAACACTGTTAAGACTGTTGCCCTAGTGTCTGAGCTAACTAGTCAAGGCTGTACAGAGAATATGTATTTAAACAGAGCTATGAACATGATAATATTTTCCACCACAATCACAACAAATATCACATCACAACAAATATCGCACCAAATATTACAACACCGACTTCAAGATGGCGGCCGTGCAGTAAGCAACTCACACCACATGCTCCCGGTGGTAATTGACTAAACTATCTGAAAACACGGTTGAATTCTGAATACCCCCCGAGAAAAACGAAGGGGAAGACAATTTCAAGGTTACCCTGTCGTGAAGATGAAATGGAGAACTCTGAATCAGAAGGAAAAGGCGATAAGGAGTCGGAGGTAAGCAGACGCTCCACCAGACACAGGCAGACCCATATCCCGGAAGCTTTGGGCCTAGGAACGATTAGCAAGAAGCTAACAGCGGTAGACGCCAGGGTACAGATGGCGAGTAGGACTGAACTAAGCGCTAGCAAAGAGAACCACAAGGAAGAGATAACAGCGGGCGCGGAGACGGGAGAGGGAGAAGGAAAGACGGCTATGACAATGGAAAACATGCGCTCGCTCTTGAGAGAAGATGCAGAAAGAAGAAGCCACCAGACAATGGAAGCCATGTGCACGCTCTTGTCAGAAGAAGCCGAAAAAAGAAACCAACAGACGATGGAAGCCATGCGCTTACTGTTGAAAGAAGAAGCGGAAAAAAGGAACCAGCAGTTAATGAGGGAATTTGCACGGTTGGAGGAAAAGCTGGAGAAACAAAGCGAAGCTTTGTGGGCAAGTTGGGAAAGAAAGATAAAAGACGGGCTGGAGGAAAAGATGGAGACATGTGAGGCTACCGTGGCTAACTTAGAAACGAGGATGAGGGAACAGGAGAGAAGGTACACGGAAAGAGAGGCCTCGTTGGACAGCAGAGCTACGGACCAAGATCATTGGGAGAAGGAATGCCAGAGGCTCCGAACGTATAGTAAAGAGATGGGAGAGAATATGGAGAATATGATCAACTATGCTAAACGGAAGAATCTGAGAGTGATCGGCATACCAGAGGAACAGGACCCGAAAGGACCGAGAGGGACGATGACAGAATACTACTCAAAGATGTTCAGGGGGCTAGCGGGGACAGGAGACTTCACTAAAAATCCCAAGCTGGAGGCGGTGTACCGAGGAGCCCCCGCAAGAAGGAAAAAGAAAAGCGAAAACGGAACCGGGAGGAGACCACTCATAGTGGTATTCTCCAACCAACGGGACAAAAAAACCATACTAGACATCGCAAAGAAGAAACGAGTTTTGACACACGAAGGATTACAAGTGAGGATATACCAAGACCTCGCCCCGACCCTGGTCAAGAAACGGGAGGAGTACAGGGAAGTGAGAGACTACTGCTTTCGGGGGAGAGGACAGATGGGCTTTGTACGGGGTGCCATCCTGAAGGTGACATGGGAAGGAAGGACCACTCTGTGTGAAACTCCCGACCAAGCACGACGAGCCTGTGGTATGACGGTGGGGACAGACCCAGCGCGACGGGGACAGTCACCCGCTGGGCAAGGAGCAGAGGAAAAGCAACAGGATGGACCGACACAGTAGGATGACATGGGTAGATAAGAATGGTATATTAGGGAAGGGAGGGGGGTAAGGGAAATAATCTATAAAATCTGGCAATTTCAATGATTCAATATATAGGCAGTACGGGCACAGAGACATTAGGGATTGTAATTTCTAAGGGAAATCTCTAAGAGACATTCCCCCATGCTTGATATACAAGGGAAAAGGCATGGGTATATAAGGCGGGCCCCCCTTCTTACCAGATAATTGATATGAATATAATATGTGTATGGGGGCTTTATGTAGGAATAAGAGGTTCAAGGTCCCGACTTAAAAGAGGGAAGAGGGGGGGGGGGGGGGGGGGGAAGGGGATTCTGAGAACAGCTGAAGCAGGGGAATGGTATATTCTGGGGGAAAGGGTAATTTCTATTTTTCAATATGTGGACTGGGCGGGTATAGTTAAGTAGTTATAGTTAGTTAAGGGTAATATGGAGAGGCCGAGGGCCAAACATAGACAGAAGGAAGAGTGGATAGTTAGGAAATGGGGATGAAGGGAAAATGTATATTTCATGAAAAACACTGCAATTTTTGGTACAGACAAGGGAAACGAATAGAGAGGGAAAAGTGTGTAAGCTAGAAGGCCTGGCGACCTCTACCGTTCAGTTAAGTACTGGACACACGCAGACAGAAAAAAGGGATAGCTATATAGGAATACAACGGAGAGGTCAAGGACCCAGCATAGAAGTGAGGAGGAGTGGATAGTTAGGGTCTGTGGAGGAAGGGGAAGAGTATATTACATAGAAGCGCAACAAGTTCTGGTTTAACTCTACAAAGGATACCCCCCTTCTTAACGGGTAATGGGTATAGCTTAGGGATTTTTGTAGGCCATATCCCCTTTCTTAACAGGTATTGGATATGGTTGATGCCCGGTAGGTGGCGGACTTGGTTTTGTTTTGTTTCAAGAGTTTTGTTTCAATGTTCCAATGTTTTAAAGTGATGGAGACCTAGAAGTTTGGAGGCTGAAATAGAGGACTCCTCGAGATGGTTACGGGAGGAGGAAGGGGGAGAGTAATGATACAGACTCAAGTTGAAGATAGTTTAGTCAAGTTAGACGTTAAATAACAGAAATGAGAAAAAGGGAGCATGGGGTTAGGGCATACTAGGAGGAGAGAGCGGCAGGAGAGAGAGAAGGGCAGGTAAGATGCATCCTGTTAACAGGAGGCAGAGAGGGACCTGTGAGAAGTTGGAAAAGAGGAGGGTCAGAATGAGCCACATTATTAAGCTAAAACAGATCGAGGGAAGATAAAAAGATCAGGAGCGAAAATAGTTTATTTACAGGAAACACACAGCACTGGGGAAGATGTCAGGATAATTGAGAATAGATGGCAAGGACAGGTCTACTCTGCCCCATTCAACTCACAAGCTAGAGGAGTGATGATACTGATAGACAAGTCGATACCATTTACTTTAAGAAATAAAATTGTAGACCCGGGAGGGAGATTTATAATATTAAGCGGTACTATAGTCTCCATGCAGGTGAACCTAGTAAATATATATGGACCAAACAATGATAACCCGCTGTTTTTTCAAGAACTGTTTATGAAAATGGCGATTCTCACGGGCCAGTTCATCATGGGGGGAGACTTTAACTGCGTGAGGAGACCGGAAATAGATAAGTCAGGGGGAGGGGATGCGTGAATATTAAAGGCAACCAACTTGTGTTCAGCTTTTCGTTCAGCGTTTCTCTGATTGGCCACACGGCCACGTGACCGCCCTAGCACACGCCCTTATCCGCTGAGAGACGCGGCAGACGGCAGACGCGCTGGTCGAACCAACGCGCTGGTCGAACCAGTTCAGACAGAGGTGTTTATTTATATTAATAAACATATCTACTAGAAACACTGGTGTTCTGTTGTGTGACTGTACTAAACTCTTCCACCACATGACCGACATTTGACATACAGTACACCTCCTATCTATGTTGGGATTATGTTTGGTCATGACAAAACAATAAAAATCGCTACTGTTAGTAACGCTGCCACCACCCACTTCAATGACAGAGCTCTCATATTTGCGAATGCATAAACTATATCTTAAATTATGGCGATGTGTCTAATATGGCTGTCGCGAAGTCATTGATAAGCGACAGCCATATTAGACACATAGCCATAATTTAAGATATAGTTTATGCATTCGCCAAATATGAGAGCGCTGTCATTGAAGGGCTTCCTACAACGGAGCACGGCCGCTGCTGCTGCTGGAGCTGAACCAAGTCAAGCCACGGGCGGCGCACGGAAGCCGGGGACAAACCACTGCGTCGCCCCGCTGGCGCTTCAGCAGCCTCCACGGGCGAAATAACATATAACGTTACAGCGTACAGTTCCACACTGATGTACAGTGAGTGTCTAATATGGCTGTCGCGAAGTCATTGATAAGCGACAGCCATATTAGACACATAGCCATCATTTAAGATATAGTTTATGCATTCGCAAAATATGAGAGCGCTGTCATTGAAGGGCTTCTACAACGGATATGTGGTTTATGACGTTAATTAATAATAAACACTGTTAGGACTATCTGACTCTTACTAATAAACACTGTCCGTGCGCCACTGCTGCGTCAAGCCACACAATTATGTCTGTATTTGATTATGTGGTGAAATTATGTACATGCATGCCTCTCCCTCTGAAAGCCCATCCACGCTGTGTATCATAGAGACATAGAGCACTGGGTTTTATCACTGGAGATATATTTCTCACTCACCATTGTATTTTGCGCCATCTGACAATATCATAATGATGTGTTTTCTATATTATATCCACAATCATTCATCTAAAAAATTTATGTACAGTGCCCAGGTGGCCAAAAAGTTCCGGCCCATTAATGGCCTGTATCCGGCAGGCCGGAAGAAATTAGTCGGCCCAAGTCCGGCTGCCAGAGTCGGCCAAGTAGGCGGCAATGACTGACTGGCCGATTCCGGCCCGAGTACACTGGGCCAGGTCCGGGGTTGCCGGAAGCGGTGAACGTCCGGATCGGCCCAGTAGGCGGCAATGACTGACTGGCCGATTCCGGCCCGAGTACACTGGGCCATGTCCGGGGTTGCCGGAAGCGGTGAACGTTGGCGGAATCGGCCCAGTAGGCGGCAATGACTGACTGGCCGATTCCGGCCCGAGTACACTGGGCCATGTCCGGGGTTGCCGGAAGCGGTGAACGTCCGGTTGCCTAAAGCAGCCCAGATGCGACCCACACACGCTGGGCCAGGTTTGGTTGCCCGAAGCCTAGCCGACACTGCCAATGCAATACTGGTACTACACAGTAAATTACGCAGAGTAGATTTGACTCAAACTGAGTAAAGAAATTTTGCTCAGCTTGAGTGAAATGTACTCAGTTTGAGTCAGCGGAATTTACTGTGTACCCATCTGCCAGAGCTACTCCACTATCTGCCTATGACCGTACATTACCGGAAATACAGTAGGAAATGGTTGATTAGTAATACAATGCCACATATTTAAGGACCCTTCCCTTTACCAATTCACTATTGGCATGTCCCTCATTGAAAAATTCAGAAGTTTACATGCCGTCTCCTACCTCACTGAAATATATTCTCAATGCATGTGCATATTGTACACAATATACATCATTCTGCAGTGAAGCTCAAATATCAAGTAAAGTAACAATGCTACTTTTTCCAGTTAAAAATGACAACTTGAATAGATATTTAAACATTTATTAGCAAATGAAATATCACATTTGACTTTACTGGGCCATTACACCCAAAATGAGGTTTAATCAAAATCAACATCACAATAAATCATGTACAGATAGATTACTCAAATGCACATAAGCATGAATGATCAGTTTCAATTTTTTTCTACCTATGGTGGTAATTACTACCTTCAAAAAAATTAAAAATAAACATTTGAATATCCATTATTGCTCATTATGTAAATATACCTACACCAACATAGAATAATGTATTCTCTCTCTCTCTCTCTCTCTCTCTCTCTCTCTCTCTCTCTCTCTGTGAACATTAGTAAACATGTATTACCATAAAACAGGCCTTGAGAGATAATTACATGTAACAAAATAAAATAGTCCATACACGCAACATGGGTGTAAAGAACGAAGTGCAATTAGTCAAAAGTACATTTGTACTTTACTTGAGTAGTATTAGGTTTGCGGATTGGTCCTTGTGCAAGACTATAGATATATAATCATTGTTACAACTCAATTGTACCCCTGTAACAGTCTTCTCCCAGAGTCCATACCCAACATGTGTGTGCAGGGGTGTAAAGAACGAAGTGCAATTAGTCAAAAGTACATTTGTACTTTACTTGAGTAGTATTAGGTTTGCGGATTGGTCCTTTTGCAAGACTATAGATATATAATCATTGTTACAACTCAATAACAGTCTTCTCCCAGAGTCCATACCCAACATGTGTACCATAAAACAGGCCTTGAGAGATAATTAACAAAACATGTAACAAAATAAAATAGTCCATACATGCAACATGGGTGTAAAGAATGAAGTGCAATTAGTCAAAAGTACATTTGTACTTTACTTGAGTAGTGCGGATTGGTCCTTGTGCAAGACTATAGAAGGCGGGGATCTTTGATTAAACACTGCTATCAGAAGAATAGACAGTCAGAAAAAATGTTTGTACTTTTAACTAAGTACATTTAAAAGTAGAAACTTTAGTAGAGACTTTTACTCATGTGTTTTACTTGAGTACAATTTTGAGACGGTACCCATACTTTCACTTAAAACTCCCAACATTTTGTGAAATTAGCAGTCTTCTCCAGAGAGAGACAAGAAGATAGATACCAGTCTCCTCTCTGTGCGTCGAGTAGAAAGCTATCTGGCTGCATGTTAGCCTAGCTTAGTACAATGAATGGAAGCGGGCATGACTGGTTAGCCTAGGCATTGTCCAACTAACACCTCTCCCGAAGGCTATACACAGTCATGTCCGCTTCCATTCATTGTGCTAAGCCAGATAGATTTCTACTCAATGCACAGATACGAGACTGGTATACATCTTCTTGTCTCTCTCTGGAGAAGACTGTAAGCATGAATATGATCAGTTCAAAATGTTGTCTACCTATGGTGTAGAGGAAACAATTTTGTCTTTCAGATCCTTTACTTAGGGATGGCTGGGGGATTTACTGTGTGTTTGCATGTGTATACGACAGTGGTTTGGTCGGTAGAGCAGTCGTCTTTATCCGGAGGTTCCCGGTTTGATTTCCCGCTCCTGGATAGATAGAAAGATAGATAGAGAAAAGTAGGGGGAGGGGACAGATAGTTAGTTCAGGGATGTGATTGTGCCTTAAGAAAAAAACATGAAAATCTTCTAAATGATATTCTTTTATTTATATATTATAAACACTCCATTTGAATGAATGAACACATTTTATTTGTATAGATTGAACTGTTCCCAGGGAAGAGGAAGGTGGGAGAGGAAAGGGACAAAGAAAATGCATCAAATATCTCAGTGTCCCCCTAAACAATTTGAAGGGGGTCATCGGACCCCTCCCAAGTCATCCTGGCTCAAACACTAACGGTAGGACCTTATCTTTTCTTCTTTGCAACCAGATTGTGCAACACCTGTAACCGCCTCCTCTAGTCTTGCCTACTGCGAAGGGCTGCAGTTGGACTAATGGACTCTTTCGCTCTCAAGTCGATTTTGAGAATGAAGGTGCACGTGGTGACATTTCTCCATCTGCTTCTTGGTTATGTCTAGGTTGGCTTCTGTACCTCATGCTTGAGAGTTTGATGTTTCTACAGAGCGGTACACTGGTGTCACCAGGGTGGAGTTTTCAATACAGTCTTCACTGTGATAAATCAACAATTATTGGAAAGATTATTTGTGTCATGCACAAAGTATAGATGTCCTGACTTGCAAACACTAGTTTGCCAACATGAAATCTGTGGAGTGGTTAAAATGTAGTTTTAATGACTTCAACATTCAGTAAGTATGTAAACGTAGACAGACAGACAGACAGACCACAACTTACTAAGAAGGAACTGCTAATTGTCTCAAGGCCCGATCTCTCCTTCCTCCATCACTATCTGCCAAGAGCTGAAGCCACCTTTTAGTATAGCGCTCTACATCTGCATCAGATGCACTTTTAGTGCCCGCATTGAGTCTCACGGACCCTAAAAAAAGACAAAGAATGGGACAGGTGAAGCCCTATCATAAGAAACTTCCATTAACTTTTTTTTTAATGCTTTCTTGATACTCATCCAACTATAAGTGTTTTGAGAGTCGGTCAGAGTGATGAAGGCATTAGATTTACATCGGCTCAAAGCTCAAATAAATCAAGGATGTGATTTTTCCGGCCTGAAAATGTGATCCACGTGAATCCACGTACATTTCCGTGCCAATTCATATTTAAATTATACAGACATGAATGGTATCAATCTCCTCAACTCTGGTCAAGAAAGCAAATACGCATATTACCCAAAATGTTGAACTATTCCTTTAGAAGATTAAGAAACCATATAATAATAAAGCAAAACTTACTCAGGACAACATCTTTAATTGCAAGTGGCTCGAATTTTCTTGGCCAGCTGGTTTGTCACTAGTTTTGCCATAGTCCTCCAAACAGTTTCTTTAACAGTCAATCCCCCAGCCATCGCCAAGTGAAGGATCTGAAAGACAAAATTGTTTAGTTTCCTCTACTCAGGAGTGGTGGACCAAGAACATACCACCATAGGTAGACAATTGGAAACTGATCATATTCATGATAGCAAAAAAAAAGAAGAAAAAGCATAAGGCCTAGTGCGTAGAAGTAGCCCTAATCATGATCAAGTAACCAAATATATAATAATAAATAGAATGGGAGAAAAAAAGTAGATAAAAAAAGGGCCATAGGTCAAAAGTCTCAGCAAATGTCAATTCCTCAAATATACATTTTCACCTACCAATTTTTCCTTATAAACATCCTCCTGTGCAATGCGCTCATCAAGGGTTCTCAGCTCATCCAGGGTGGAAAGTGGTAACATCGTAAATGGAAGGCCATCTGGGACGGTTGCTGCTGCACCATTTTTTAGCAGTAAGGTGTGCATTTCCTTTATCATTTGATTAGTCGTTGCCACAGTAGTTAAAATCTCATGGAGAATAGCTGTAAAAAACAAACACACTTAACAAGTTAATATCTGAGATTTGGAAACACAGTAACATCACTACAATAAACTCAAACCGGTCTACATATAAATCAGAAAATCTGACAGGTTTTAAAGAATGTATCCAGTCCAGATTATCTTAATTTGGAGGCCTAACCAAAAGTAAGCATATCTAAAATGTCACAAAAACCATTACATAGGGAAATTGGGTGCAGAACTGTGGTAAACTAACGGTTCTGAACTGAGACACAAATATCCATTGTCTTGAGTCATGGTTCCCCATTTCGTGTCAAGGTCTCACCCCCCCAGATGCAACACTTTGAATGAGATGTACTGTGTAGTAGTAATTGCTGTAGAACACTTACGATCACAGTCGGTTTCGGTTAGCCTGGGCCGGGTACGGGGTGCCACGCTAGGTGTGGGAGCTGTAGGACGGATTGGCGATAGAGATGGAGAAAAGTAGGAGGGGACAGTTACAGTTAGTTAGATTGACAGTACACTGGTGTCATCACCGGTGTGGCCGTGCCACAGTGGATTTTTCAATACAGATATGCAACACTTGAGATTTACTGTGTAGTAGTAATTGCTGTAGAACACTTACGATCACAGTCGGTTTCGGTTAGCCTGGGCCGGGTACGGGGTGCCACGCTAGGTGTGGGAGCTGTAGGACGGATTGGCGATAGAGATGGAGAAAAGTAGGAGGGGACAGTTACAGTTAGTTAGATTGACAGTACACTGGTGTCATCACCGGTGTGGCTGTGCCACAGTGGATTTTTCAATACAGATATGCAACACTTGAGATTTACTGTGTAGTAGTAATTGCTGTAGAACACTTACGATCACAGTCGGTTTCGGTTAGCCTGGGCCGGGTACGCGGTGCCACGCTAGGTGTGGGAGCTGTAGGACGGATTGGCGATAGAGATGGAGAAAAGTAGGAGGGGACAGTTACAGTTAGTTAGATTGACAGTACACTGGTGTCATCACCGGTGTGGCTGTGCCACAGTGGATTTTTCAATACAGATATGCAACACTTGAGATTTACTGTGTAGTAGTAATTGCTGTAGAACACTTACGATCACAGTCGGTTTCGGTTAGCCTGGGCCGGGTACGGGGTGCCACGCTAGGTGTGGGAGCTGTAGGACGGATTGGCGATAGAGATGGAGAAAAGTAGGAGGGGACAGTTACAGTTAGTTAGATTGACAGTACACTGGTGTCATCACCGGTGTGGCTGTGCCACAGTGGATTTTTCAATACAGATATGCAACACTTGAGATTTACTGTGTAGTAGTAATTGCTGTAGAACACTTACGATCACAGTCGGTTTCGGTTAGCCTGGGCCGGGGTGCCATGCTAGGTGTGGGAGCTGTAGGACGGATTGGCGATAGAGATGGAGAAAAGTAGGAGGGGACAGTTACAGTTAGTTAGATTGACAGTACACTGGTGTCATCATCAAAATCAAGTCCTCCCTGTCCCTCTGCTAAATCAGGAAGTTGATAACCTGGAGGTTCAGGCGCCTCAGAGGTGTGCCTATTTGCAGAGTGCAATTGGAAAAGTTGATCAACTATATTCCTTGACCTTCGCATATTTGATGCCTTATTGTAGTCAGAGTAGCGCTCAGTCATCATGACAATTAGTACCACATACTTTTTACAGTTGGGAGGATGTTGTCACTCCTGGCCTGGGCAGACACTGTAAACACACAAATTTAAACAGTAGATTACATGTACAGCAGATAATATGTATCCTGCATCATCATTTAGTGGAGAAACGGATGGCAAATTAAAGACAATCAGGCGGAATTTTCTTCAGTCCTTCACAATGCCAACGAGCTGTGTTACACGTTGTACTAATGACAAAAACAGAAACCCAAATCACAAGTTTTATACCATCACGGAGGAAAAAGTGGCTGCACGACACGCATTATGAACCATATTAAAATATCCACGTGCTCACCGCAAATGGCCTTTGACTATAGTGCTGGCAGCTAACGATAGCTACGTTAACCTAGACAAGTACATGTTGAGCTAACGTTAATTATATCATCGAACCGATAGGAGCTTATATCTTATCTAATCTTACGTTCGGGTAGTGGCACACGTGGTACCATGTAAGATTAGATCAAATAAGCATATCGGTTCGATATGTAACGTTAGCTTAGAATATCTAACACAACCACAACAACAGAGGGAGCCGAGCACACGTGGATATTTTAATCCATATAACGTGCGCATGATCATCTTAACCCTTGTGCCAATTCTGTTGTAAACTATACCCATAATTTAATATAGGGTTTAACCTGCAATTCAGTCTCAGAGCCCCTGCTGCCCTGCAAGCATTATGAACCATATTAAAATATCCACGTGCTCACCGCAAATGCCCTTTGACTATAGTGCTGGCAGCTAACGATAGCTACGTTAACCTAGACAATTATACATGTTGAGCTAACGTTAATTATATCATCGAACCGATAGGAGCTTATATCTTATCTAATCTTACGTTCGGGTAGTGGCACACGTGGTACCATGTAAGATTAGATCAAAGCATATCGGTTCGATATGTAACGTTAGCTTAGCATATCTAACACAACCACAAAAACAGAGGGAGCGCTAGCCATGTGCACAAATGTTTGATAAAAACGCAAACACCGGCTCAATTTCGATACAAAATGTTCCCCTCTTCATGAAAGTCACATTATTGAACAAAAATACAACATAAGTGCGGGCCTTTAAGGCCATAATATATCTAAATTACAAAGACGACGTATACTGTTGGCTCGGCGTTGCTAATAAACATATAATTTTTATAAAACGAGTCAACGAGTTTCTAAACTATTCTGGTAACGTTAATTACTGTTTGAAGTCAACTATAATAAAATATAGACAATTGTTATTAACTTACCTGATATTCACGATGTGCAATCTTGTAATCAAGCGAACGAACAACGTACACGTGTGGATCTCAAACGGAAGTAGCAGCGTCTTCCGGCCATTGAGCACATGCCGCGTTCACGTTACATGGGAATTCAAGTGGAAGAACCAGCTTCCGACTGGGAAAAACCATTCACGTCAGCCTCTATAGTTATAATTCCTATATAGTCTAGGACATATGGGATTTTTTCATAGACCCCGATCTCCCACTTCGCGTCACGAATTGCGGAAGTATGGATGTGGGCGTTTCATTGAGTCAACGCGTGAAGCTTAGTTGTAGCAACGAGATGTCCTCTGGTTTCCGCTTCTTCCCACGTAACGTGAACGCAGCATCTGGCTGATGCAATAACATGACATTTTCACTTTTTTTTCAGCATAGCAGGGGGAGGGGGGAGGGGGGAGTGGATCACATATAGAAAATAAAAAATATCTATAATATGATTAATGGAAAATGTACACATATGAGCAATTATAGGCAGTATAGTATTTGTTTCAAGTTTAAAGTTCAATAACTTCGTTTTTATATACTTTACAGTGAAAATGTTGGTTTTGATTGATTGATTGATTGATTGATTGATTGAAAACTTTATTAACAGATTGCAGAATGGGTACTGTTACAAAGGGTCAGATTAAACCGAATATATATATTTATTGCTTGAGATCCCATGTATACTATTTGTATATCGTTTGATATCCCTTGTGTATTCTTTGTACATATACACGGAATATCCCTTTAACCTAGTACAGACCATAATATTTCGTTCTCTTATTGGATAGCGTTCCACCAGCGCCAGTGCCATACCCTCAGAGCCGAGTTCAAAGCCACCGTCAAGACATGTCTGTACATGCCCGGCTTTGCCCAAGACTACGAGACAGGAATATGGCTGGTACTAGTTTATTCGCCTAACATATAAATATGGCGCAGGTGGATACAGCTATAGTCTTAGTAACAAGTTGAAGCCTCACACTACGATACAACGTGCTGTGAAGTGGGCCCGTTTTGCCCCAAAATAGAGTCTTGTCTTATCCTAATACGTTTGTTCAACGTATCGTTCGCTCCTTACTAGTAAAGCCTTCATCACGAGTCAACGACCAAGTGAAGTGAGCAACCGTGCGTCTAAATAGAGCACTTATAGCCGCGTGCGAATAGGATAGTAAAGTGTCAGAGCCTAGTTGAATAACGTCAAGTTCAACTTAGTTAATGTGAACCACCGCGCACCGGAGGATCTACACCGGTGACTGCAGAGCCCCTTTCCGGCTGGATTATTATTCTTATTGCTTTGGACCAGGCTGTTGGAGCGGAGAAGAATCGTCTACACCCACTGCTGTGGGATCTACCCGTGAGGAACATCACTCGAGCCCGTCTCTATTGGAGAGGCTGGCCGGCTTTCACCTGTGCTGCACGCATACTGGGATTACAGCTGCTGCTTTTCGTCTGCCGATCAGGGAGTAATATACCGCCTCCCAGAGCAGGAGCTTATTGAGTCTCCGCTGATCCAGACTTTGCATTCGAACATTTCCTCCCCCTGCTGGCTTACAACCGGTGGGAACCCCCTACCAGAATCTCCCGCTACCTCCCCAGAGTACCATAGATATAATTCTTAATATTCAGGTTGTATTCTTATCTCATGCGTAACCAGAGAATGGACATTCATTATTGATTTGCCTACGCACATTCCTTTGCCTTACAAGAGCATCCAAAGTAAAATAGAGAAGTATATTATGTACCTTTTGCTGCAATAAATACTTAATTACAACTTTGTGTGGAACCGATTTCATTGTGGGGAAGTGTTCTCATCATATACACATGTACTGTATGGCCAGTAGTAAAGTACATAAGACGGTAGTGGTTTAATGATACCAATACTTATTAATACAGTCAGGGAATTGTACCCCTCAGTTACAATTGGTCCTTCGAGCCCCGGATAAGAATTAGCGTAATATTAATATAATATTAATATTAACATGGCCGATGATGAACACTCCACAAACGGTTCTCCTAAGCTAGCTCGCCCGGAGCGCAGACGGCAGCCACCTCTTCACCTAGAGGACTACGTTGTCAGTCCAATACCTAGCTTCAAAAGGAAGTTGAATGCGGATAAAATAACTAAAGCGGATAGTAAAAGTATGCCAAACCCTACCGACCAGGCTACCCCGCCAGTAGAGACCCTAGTGGGTTCTAACGTAACTGACCAAGCTCACGGGGGGGACCAGGAGGGACATGACATGACTTTACCCCCAGACAACGCCAACGGGACAGTCCCCGGAGAGCTCCAGGATAAAGAAAGCCCTCCCGGGACGGAACCCGACCTACTACAAGAAGAGACGCGCACCCAGGAGATGGATCTCCTCGGTACGCGACAGGAGAACGGATCTCCAACGAGTACTGCCGGGAGCCGATCGCCTCGACCGGCGTCTTCCCCCAGCGAGGCGGACAAGATGCTGGCACAGGCACTCATCGCCACCCTGGCAGCCTCTACCGAACGCGATCGACTTCAGGGTGAACGCGATCGACTCCAAGCGCAACAGACGAGCGAGCGTGAACAAGCTGCAGACGAACGAGAGCGCCTTCACGCGCAACTCCAAGCGCAAGCCCTCCGTGAACGCGAACATTCTGCAACCGAGCGAGAGCGCTTCCAGGCGCAACAAAGGAGTGAAGACGACCGCATAAGACTGGAGACCAGACGCCTTCAGACGGAAGAGAACATTGAGAGAAGCCGCGCCGATGCACAGTGCGCCGCCGCGACCGGCTGCAGGCGCAGCTGATGGACAAATTGATCACCATGGCGACACCCCCTCTCTCCGCACGGAGCTCCCGGAGATCGTCACGACAAGGGTCGAGGACACATTCCCCTACCCGACCAAGCGACCCGGGACCCCGCCAACAGGAGGATCCTGTCCACGTCTCCGAACCCCCTCCCCGGCCGGTCCATACGAGACCCAGCAACCGGGAAGAATCGGACCACGCCGAGAGACTGAACAGAAGACTCCAGGTCCTAGCAGAGGAAGAGGAGGAGGAAGAGGAGGAATGTCAAGCCGACCAGCAGCAACGTACTCTGGACCAGGAGGCCCAGTACAGCCCCGACCAGCAGCAACATACTCTGGACCAGGAGGCCCAGTACAGCCCAGAAGTCAGCCCCGAGGCCCTGCGCTACAAACCCCCGACTCAACTCACGGGTGAGTTTGACGCACCGCCAGCCCCGAAGAACAGCACCTGGGTACCCGACCTTCGGTACCCACCAAGTACCAGCCCAAGACGACACGCAAGAGGAGACTCGCCCAGGAGGCCTCTCCCCCAACACTCACCGATGTGCCAGTCATCCATGGCATCGTACCTTGGCACACCGACGTTCCCGGACTTCACACACGAGAACAGAGCACAGTACACAGAGCTACGAATGTGCTTAGAGACTATGCTGTCCGACGTACCAGATGAACCGTACAAGTATGCTATCCTACTCAAGCACCTGAAGGTGCCCAGAGCGCACAATATAGCGCTGGCATATTCCAGCTCTACTACCCCATACACCGTGGCTCAAGTAGCCCTCGACCAACGTTATGGACGCATATGGGACTATGTGATACAGGAGATAAGAGACATTGACCGTCTCCCCCCAGCCAGAGACAACAGAGCATTAGATGACCTCTCTATCAAGGTACAGTCCCTGGTAGGGATGCTGGGGTCCCAAAAGGAAAAAGGGATCTATGAACTGTACGCTAATTCTAGGATACTAGAGAAGCTCCCTCCCGCCCGACAAGAGCGCTTCAGGCGGCAGAGAGACCACCGCGACCCCAACGGCCCAGAGGCATCCCTCCTAGACCTATCTGAGTTCCTCGCCAGGGAGGTCAGTAGCCTACGACTCGACACGTTCGTATGGAGTGGACCAAGCCCAAGACTCGGACCTCGGGGATCAACAGATAACCGTCGGTTGGTGACCGTTATGCACCAAGCCGAATCAGTACCACAGCACAGGAACCACAACACCCCCTCGACGAAAGAGGACCAGTGGAAGATTGAGTGCCAGTACTGTGAGGGAGAACATCGGCTGTACCAATGCGACACTTTCGGGAAGCTGACCACGGACGAGGTGAGTCAGTGGATCAAGGACCACCGCCGCTGCTTCCGCTGCGCGCGCAGCCACCTAGCAGCTGAGTGCCGCTTGAAGAAGAAGTGCAGCAGGTGCGGTGGCACCCACTTGGAGGTCCTGCATGACATCAACAGGCGTCAGCCAGGACAACAGAGTGGGCCCGTCGCGGTAATGTACCATGCCGAGGCGGTGGCACCAGTACCGAAGAGCCACCAGACCGCTCCCTACTGTACCTACTGCGACGGCGGACACTGGCTGGCACAGTGCGCCGAATATAAGACACTGAACCCCGTCCAAGTTGACCAGTGGCGTGAGGCGGCCCAGGCGGGCGCCGCTTACCGCGCAGCACTGTGCGGAGCCCACCAGAAGATCCAAGGCAACCGACCAACAGGAGTGCTACACATTGACCAGCATAGCGGGACCCCCCGAGTGCTCCTCAAAGTGGTCAGAGTGCTCCTGAGCTACGAGGACAAGGTCCTGGACACTTACGCCGTCCTGGACGATGGGTCTGAAAAGACTCTCCTCCTCGCTTCCGCAGCAGCCCAGTTGGGCCTGCGGGGTGTCAAATATACCATGACCATACGCACCATCAGAAGGGACCAGAAGACCATAAAAGGTGAAAAGGTCTCCTTCCAGATAGCAGCGGTGGACCAGCCCGAGAAGCAGTATAGTATAACCAACGTCTTCACCAGCCACGACATAGGCCTGTCCCAGTACACCTACCCCATCCCACAGCTGATGGCTAAGTATGTGCACCTACGTCAACTACCTATACCGCTTATCGATGGCGCCACACCGACCCTGCTCATCGGCTCCGACCACGCGGACCTCATTCTCCCAATTGAGGCGGCCCACATCGGACCCAAAGGATGCCCAGTCGCGGTTCAGACCCGACTGGGATGGACGCTCCAGGGCCCCCTCTACGGACTTGACAGTCAACCCACGTCTACACGCTGCCTACACACAAAGGCGAGCGACACCGGCCACTCCCTCGTACAGCAGCTATTGACATTAAGCGAGAGGCCCGTGAGAGAACCGTGGGCACCAGAGGGAGTTCGGAACTCCACCCCCCTCAGCTGCGCTTCAGACGTAGCTGACCTCGAACCCAGCACCCCAAGCGACTCCTTGACAGGGCGGCCGGGACCGGCCCCTCCTCAGACGGGGTACAGAGCAAACAAGAGAAACAGACGAAGGAGGAGGAGGCACAGCCAAGCACAGATCAAAGCAGTCTCAGGCCCGCTTCCTCCTAAGCCCCCCTTCATCCCGTCCAGTCGTCATAACCATAGACCAGTCACTACCCCGAGCTGCGTGGCCGGCCGGCCGCGTAAGCAAAGTGACCACTGGTGCCGACGGAAAGGTCAGAGCGGCAGAATTGCTCGTCCAAGGGCGGACCTACAACCGACCCGTGACGAGGCTGATAGAGACCACAAGGCTCCCCGACTCGCTTAATGACGACCATGACCCCTGACTTTGCGAACTGCCTACCCTCACAACGGACATTTAGTAGTGGACAGTGCGGTTAATCTGTCTCTGCTTATCTAATTAGGTGGGACTAATTAGGAGGCGGCTGTTACAAAGGGTCAGATTAAACCGAATATATATATTTATTGCTTGAGATCCCATGTATACTATTTGTATATCGTTTGATATCCCTTGTGTATTCTTTGTACATATACACGGAATATCCCTTTAACCTAGTACAGACCATAATATTTCGTTCTCTTATTGGATAGCGTTCCACCAGCGCCAGTGCCATACCCTCAGAGCCGAGTTCAAAGCCACCGTCAAGACATGTCTGTACATGCCCGGCTTTGCCCAAGACTACGAGACAGGAATAAGGCTGGTACTAGTTTATTCGCCTAACATATAAATATGGCGCAGGTGGATACAGCAGTAGTCTTAGTAACAAGTTGAAGCCTCACACTACGATACAACGTGCTGTGAAGTGGGCCCGTTTTGCCCCAAAATAGAGTCTTGTCTTATCCTAATACGTTTGTTCAACGTATCGTTCGCTCCTTACTAGTAAAGCCTTCATCACGAGTCAACGACCAAGTGAAGTGAGCAACCGTGCGTCTAAATAGAGCACTTAGGATAGTGCTAAGGATAGGATAGTAAAGTGTCAGAGCCTAGTTGAATAACGTCAAGTTCAACTTAGTTAATGTGAACCACCGCGCACCGGAGGATCTACACCGGTGACTGCAGAGCCCCTTTCCGGCTGGATTATTATTCTTATTGCTTTGGACCAGGCTGTTGGAGCGGAGAAGAATCGTCTACACCCACTGCTGTGGGATCTACCCGTGAGGAACATCACTCGAGCCCATCTCTATTGGAGAGGCTTGCCGGCTTTCACCTGTGCTGCACGCATACTGGGATTACAGCTGCTGCTTTTCGTCTGCCGATCAGGGAGTAATATACCGCCTCCCAGAGCAGGAGCTTATTGAGTCTCCGCTGATCCAGACTTTGCATTCGAACATTTCCTCCCCCTGCTGGCTTACAACCGGTGGGAACCCCCTACCAGAATCTCCCGCTACCTCCCCAGAGTACCATAGATATAATTCTTAATATTCAGGTTGTATTCTTATCTCATGCGTAACCAGAGAATGGACATTCATTATTGATTTGCCTACGCACATTCCTTTGCCTTACAAGAGCATCCAAAGTAAAATAGAGAAGTATATTATGTACCTTTTGCTGCAATAAATACTTAATTACAACTTTGTGTGGAACCGATTTCATTGTGGGGAAGTGTTCTCATCATATACACATGTACTGTATGGCCAGTAGTAAAGTACATAAGACGGTAGTGGTTTAATGATACCAATACTTATTAATACAGTCAGGGAATTGTACCCCTCAGTTACAGGTACAATACAGTACAGCTCAATACACACAATTGTTAAGGGGATGCAGACCAGAGAAAGACTTTCGTCTTGCATCAGGGTCCCCCATTTTCAATTCATCAGGATATACGGCTATACATTTATGAAAACGTATACATTATAGGTGGGGGGGTGGGTGGGGTGGGGGGGGTTGGGTAGGTTGGGTAGGGGTGGACACTGGACACTGTACAACTGCACAAGCAACTGTACATATTGACAAAACCATGTTTGGTAATTGACTGTACATTGGGTTGGGTTAGGACATTTACAGGGGCCAGTTTCGAATTGCAGTCTCCCGTAGGTGTTCTTTGAGAGTGGTTTTGAAAGTGGGTAGTGATTCACATTCCTTTACAGCTTTGGGTAGGGCGTTCCACATTGATGTGGCATAATTGCGAAACGTGTTCCTGTTTGAGCCAAATCTGGGTTTAACATGATTTGTGGAGCTCCCTCTATGGTGTTGTGGTCGTGGTATTCACTGACCTTTGGGAAGTATTTTGATATGTACACATATATGGGTACCTTGATCGTGTATAGTGTATCTTGTAGACAGGCCCATTGCAAGTTGCTGCACTCTGTCGTCTACTCTAAGCCGTTGTCACGTGGGCAGGGGCGAGGTGGGTTCTAGGAGTAAGGTCAAGCATGTAGTCTGACCAGTTTGTTTTGAGATGAATTGTGTAGCAGGGTCAAGTCAAGTCAAGTCAAGTCAAGTCAAGAGTTTTAATTGTCACGGCATACAAGTATACAATGAAATGCGGGTGGTCTTGCCCGCAACGATGTGCAATACGTGGTACAACATATAATAGAATCCAATAAAAAAAAAAACATTGTGCAATAAACAGGTAACAGGTAACATATTTGTGACATCTCGGTATCTGTACATATTATTTACAGGGCATATAGGACACGGTCAAAGAACACCAGATCCAGGCGTACAACTAGAACCACCAGAACAGTGAATACGAGCAAAGTAACACGACTAACTGGTAATGACAGATACAGATTACAAAACATACAATTAAAAACTAAAAATCTCTAGAAAATCTAGTCAATTTACAAACCAATGAGCTTCTAGATACAGTAGAAAGGATATGCAGCCAGTATGAGCTTCTAGACAGACAGTAGAAGAGATATGCAGCCAGTATGAGCTTCTAGATACAGTAGAACAGATATGCAGCCAGTATGAGCTTCTAGATACAGTAGAACAGATATGCAGCCAGTATATGAGCTTCTAGATACAGTAGAACAGATATGCAGCCAGTATGATCTTCTAGAGACAGTAGAACAGATATGCAGCCAGTATGAGCTTCTAGATACAGTAGAACAGATATGCAGCCAGTATGAGCTTCTAGATAAGACAGTAGAAGAGATATGCAGCCAGTATGAGCTTCTAGATAAGACAGTAGAAGAGATATGCAGCCAGTATGAGCTTCTAGATAAGACAGTAGAACAGATATGCAGCCAGTATGAGCTTCTAGACAGACAGTAGAAGAGATATGCAGCCAGTATGAGCTTGTTGCATACTCATGTTAAACAGTTGGCATTAGTGCAGAATTGAACTAAAACTGTCTCATAGGAACGGATTCTGGAATGGCATTTTGAATAAATGACTAAATGACATAAATGAAAGCTCTCATCGACTCCGACAGATTGCTAGTCATTCATAATGGCATCGAAAGACTGTCCAAATGACCTGTGTTGTGTTAGCTTGTGTTAGCTTGGGGAGCTGCGGTCCATGTTGTGTTAGCTTGTGTTAGCTTGGGGAGCTGCAGTCTGTGTTGTGTTAGCTTGTGTTAGCTTGGGGAGCTGCGGTCCATGTTGTGTTAGCTGGTGTTAGCTTGGGGAGCTGCAGTCTGTGTTGTGTTAGCTTGTGTTAGCTTGGGGAGCTGCGGTCCATGTTGTGTTAGCTTGTGTTAGCTTGGGGAGCTGCAGTCTGTGTTGTGTTAGCTTGTGTTAGCTTGGGGAGCTGCGGTCCATGTTGTGTTAGCTTGTGTTAGCTTGGGGAGCTGCGGTCCATGTTGTGTTAGCTTGTGTTAGCTTGGGGAGCTGCAGTCTGTGTTGTGTTAGCTTGTGTTAGCTTGGGGAGCTGCGGTCCATGTTGTGTTAGCTTGGGGAGCTGCAGTCCATGTTGTGTTAGCTTGTGTTAGCTTGGGGAGCTGCGGTCCATGTTGTGTTAGCTTGTGTTAGCTTGGGGAGCTGCAGTCTGTGTTGTGTTAGCTTGTGTTAGCTTGGGGAGCTGCGGTCCATGTTGTGTTAGCTTGTGTTAGCTTGGGGAGCTGCGGTCTGTGTTGTGTTAGCTTGGGGAGCTGCAGTCTGTGTTGTGTTAGCTTGGGGAGCTACAGTCCGTGTTGTGTTAGCTTGGGGAGCTGCAGTCTGTGTTGTGTTAGCTTGTGTTAGCTTGGGGAGCTGCGGTCCATGTTGTGTTAGCTTGTGTTAGCTTGGGGAGCTGCAGTCTGTGTTGTGTTAGCTTGTGTTAGCTTGGGGAGCTGCAGTCTGTGTTGTGTTAGCTTGTGTTAGCTTGGGGAGCTGCGGTCCATGTTGTGTTAGCTTGGGGAGCTGCGGTCCATGTTGTGTTAGCTTGTGTTAGCTTGGGGAGCTGCAGTCTGTGTTGTGTTAGCTTGTGTTAGCTTGGGGAGCTGCAGTCTGTGTTGTGTTAGCTTGTGTTAGCTTGGGGAGCTGCGGTCCATGTTGTGTTAGCTTGGGGAGCTGCGGTCCATGTTGTGTTAGCTTGTGTTAGCTTGGGGAGCTGCGGTCCATGTTGTGTTAGCTTGTGTTAGCTTGGGGAGCTGCAGTCTGTGTTGTGTTAGCTTGTGTTAGCTTGGGGAGCTGCGGTCCATGTTGTGTTAGCTTGTGTTAGCTTGGGGAGCTGCGGTCTGTGTTGTGTTAGCTTGGGGAGCTGCAGTCTGTGTTGTGTTAGCTTGGGGAGCTACAGTCCGTGTTGTGTTAGCTTGGGGAGCTGCAGTCTGTGTTGTGTTAGCTTGTGTTAGCTTGGGGAGCTGCGGTCCATGTTGTGTTAGCTTGGGGAGCTGCAGTCTGTGTTGTGTTAGCGTTAGCTTGGGGAGCTGCGGTCCATGTTGTGTTAGCTTGGGGAGCTGCGGCCCGTGTTGTGTTAGCTTGTGTTAGCTTGGGGAGCTGCAGTCTGTGTTGTGTTAGAGTGTTAGCTTGGGGAGCTGCGGTCCATGTTGTGTTAGCTTGGGGAGCTGCAGTCTGTGTTGTGTTAGCGTTAGCTTGGGGAGCTGCGGTCCATGTTGTGTTAGCTTGGGGAGCTGCGGTCTGTGTTGTGTTAGCTTGTGTTAGCTTGGGGAGCTGCGGTCTGTGTTGTGTTAGCTTGGGGAGCTGCAGTCTGTGTTGTGTTAGCTTGGGGAGCTACAGTCCGTGTTGTGTTAGCTTGGGGAGCTGCAGTCCGTGTTGTGTTAGCTTGGGGAGCTGCGGTCTGTGTTGTGTTAGATTGGGGAGCTGCAGTCTGTGTTGTGTTAGCTTGGGGAGCTGCGGTCCATGTTGTGTTAGCTTGGGGAGCTGCTAACTATAGAGGCCATAACCACAGTATTACATATACTCTTGTTAGCTTTATGAGGCTACATCAACACGCTCCTATGAGTGCAGCATGTTAGCTTTATGAGGCTACATCAACATCCTATGAGTGCAGCTATAATGTTAGCTTTATGAGGCTACATCAACATGCAGGCTCCTATGAGTGCAGCTAATGTTATGAGGCTCTGCCCCCCCTCCACTCCTCTAACACCCACCTCGCTCTGCCCCCCCCTCCACTCCTCTAACATTTTATTTATTAATTTTATTATTATTATTTATTTGTTGCCATTAAAATAATAGGCAAGCATAGGGCTAAAACATTTTCATAAACAATAATATAATTTTTTGTTATTTGGTTATAATAAGGGCTTTTCTATGCATTTGTCTGATTGATTGATTGATTGAAAGCTTTATTGACAGACTGCAGAGTGGGTACAGTACAGCTGTATTCACTTGTTGCGGTGGTCTCAACGGAACAATTTTGATTGACAGTCGATTCTGCCAATCACACCGCTGTTGTGTGTGGGGGCGGCGTCGCTTGACTGAAACTTCGGCTCTGCCCCGGCAACCATTGCCGAGCCAGAGCCGGTTTATCTTTGGCGAGCCCGAGTCGGCTCTGCCCCGGCAACCATTGCCATGCCAGAGCCGGTTTATCTTTGGCGAGCCCGAGTCGGCTCTGGCACGGCAAGCCGAGCCGGGCCAGAGCCGGTTTATCTTTGGCGAGCCCGAGTCGGCTCTGCCCCAGCAACCATTGCCGTGCCAGAGCCGGTTTATCTTTGGCGAGCCCGAGTCGGCTCTGGCACGGCAAGCCGAGCCGGGCCAGAGCCGGTTAATCTTTGGCGAGCCCGAGTCGGCTCTTCCCCGGCAACCATTGCCGTGCCAGAGCCGGTTTATCTTTGGCGAGCCCGAGTCGGCTCCGCCCCGGCAACCATTGCCGGGCCAGAGCCGGTTTATCTTTGGCGAGCCCGCGTCGGCTCTGCCCCGGCAACCAGAGCCGGGCCAGAGCCGGTTTATCTTTGGCCGTGCCGGACATATGCCGAGTGTGCCGACCGGTAGCCGGAATTGGGCCGAGTATGCTGGCCACCTGGGTGACGAGTGAATCTGGTAGTTGGTTGTTAAAAACGCGAAACATAATAATCAGTCAGCAGCGCTCCACTGCTACCGCAGCTGAACACAAGTTGGTTGGTACAGCAGCTGAACACAAGTTGGTTGGTACACAAGTTGGTTGCCCGCGCTGCCGCTTGCTCCTTGGATTTCATTTGGGACGTGGGACGGCTGCCGCTTGCCTGCGCGTGGGGGCGGGGGGTCGCGGCCAATCAGAGAAAAGCCGAACACAAGTTGGTTGCCTTTAATATTCACGCGGAGGGCGTACCTCCCACGGAAGAACAAAAACTAAACCCAGGCAAGAGGGAATATTTGTGCGCTTCTAAATTACTAAGTAGGCCAACGTTTTCTAGAATAGACTATTTTTTAGTTTCGTCGAGCTTGATATCTAAATTTACAGGAAGTGAATATGACAGTAGATTACTGTCTGACCATTCTCCAATGACGTTAAGTATGAGCATGCCGGAAATAGCGAAGGCACCCCCTAGATTTAGACTCCAAACCACATGGCTCAACAACCCGAAATGTATGACTTTTATAGGTGAAAAAATAGACATGTACTTCTCCATAAATACAGACCAGACAAGTGCAACGGTGAGATGGGAGGCATTTAAGGCGTATATAAGGGGAGAAATGATAAGCTATACTAAACATAAATCTAAAGAACATTATAAACAAATGGAGGACATAGAAAGACAGGTGAAAGAAGTGGAAAAACAGCTGTATAGAGGAGAATACCCAGTAAAACAGAGGGAACTGCGGGTATTAAAGGCCCAGTACAAACATCTATCCACTACAAAAATAACATCGGACTTACAGTGGCTAAAACAGTCGTACTACGACCAAGGGGAAAAAGCAGGCAAGATACTAGCGTGGAGAATTAGAAAGGCACAAACGGAAAGAATGATAAGTACGATCAAATTAGGGAATGTGTTATGGTTTGAAACCGACCCCAAACGCAAACGGCACAGAGAGAGTTGTTTCAGAGTTAGCCAAAATCAAGGGCGTGTTTATTTACTGAGTAACAAGAATGAATTAGGTGGTGAACAGAACAAACTGGGAAACAGGCATGTGAGGAATGTTAAGGTGATGTTGTGGAATTTGTCCGTGACATCTGAGCCGCTCTGCAGATCCTCCCAGCATATACTCCGGATGGAGGCGGAGAGGGAGAGAGAGAATCCGAGTTAGCTCAGCGCACAATTGAAACTGACAGGTGACTGGTGAGGTGAATTGTCCAAACAAATAATCCAAGTGACAGATCTTCGGTGTGAAACACACAGTGAGCAGTGTCCAGAGTGAAAACAATTAGGTAATCCAAACGTGTAATTCCAACTGACAAAAAGGTGAGAACAGTATGAACAAAAACAGGATCTCTTCGGTGCTTTACAAACACACAAAAAACGATAGATCCAAAAGACTGTTTACAAAAACTCACCAGAGCGCAACGCGTAAAGCGGCCAGATCAAACGAGGCGGCCGCTTCGTAACGGGGAAGCAGGTTCTCCAAACGGAATATTTCTCGAGAGTCCTGGGAAGCAACAGAACAGGGAAAGCAGCGACGGGAAGGAACAGGCAAATGCAGGGAATGTTTCAAAACGATCCAACATCAATATTAGGGAGATCAGGGTATTTAAAGCCACGGGGCGCTTAATGACAAGCTGTGACAGCTGCGGGATGAAATTGATCATTGCTCCAGAAGCGTGTGGTTGGGAGAGCACCAATCAAACGGCATCTTACAGGAAAGAAGCGTGAGGCGCGGAATGCAATTAATTTAATAAAATACCTTAAAGGAACAGAGCGAGTGGGTGGGCAGTGGACAAAACCTCACAGTACCCCCCCCTCCACGGGAGCCACCCGGCGACCAGGCCGACCCGGCTCGCCCGGATGGGCACGATGGAAGTCGGTGATCAGGCCGGGATCCACGATGAGCTGGCGGGAGACCCAGCTCCGTTCCTCCGGGCCGTAACCCTCCCAGTTCACCAGGTACTGGAACCCCCGACCCCGCCGTCGAACGCCCATCAACCGGCGGACCTGCCACTGGGGGTGACCGTCCACCATCTCGGGAGGAGGTGGATCCGGAGCAGGAGGCATCAGGGGACTGAGAGAGACAGGCTTAACCCGGGACACATGGAAAACGGGGTGAATGTGCATGGACGCAGGAAGCTTAAGACGCACCGCCGCCGGACTGAGCACCTTCAGAACCTTGAAAGGTCCGACGAACCGGGGGTTAAGTTTCTTGGCCGAGGACCGAAGTGGGAGGTCCCTCGCGGAAAGCCACACCCTCTGCCCAGGGTGGTACGTCGGCGCAGGAACCCGGCGCCGGTCAGCCCCACGACAGGCGCGCTCTGATGACCGGAGCAGCGCGGTCCTGGCGATCTCCCAGACCCGACGGCACCGGTCGAGGTGGTCCTGCACGGAGGGAACTGCCACCTCCGTCTCCTTTGCAGGGAAAAGAGGGGGTTGGTAGCCCAGGGATACCTCAAAGGGTGAGAGGCCGGTGGCGGAACTGACCATGGAGTTGATGGAGTACTCGACCCAGGGAAGGAAACGGCTCCAAGAAGCTGGTCTCTCGGCAGCCATACACCGAAGAGCAGACTCCACGCTCTGGTTCATCCTCTCCGTTTGTCCGTTAGTCTGGGGATGATAACCAGAGGAAAGACTGACCGTTGCCCCCAATCCCTTGCAAAAAGCCCGCCATACCTGGGAAGTGAACTGGGGCCCCCGGTCCGAGACGACGTCCTGGGGAAAACCGTGGAGGCGAAACATGTGGTGTGTCAGGAGGTCCGCCGTCTCGGCCGCCGAGGGAAGTTTGGGAAGGGCCACGAGGTGAACCCCCTTGCTGAGCCGATCCACCACGGTCAGAAGGCACGTGTTCCCCTGGGAGGAGGGAAGACCTGTGACGAAGTCCAGCGCCACATGTGACCAAGGACGGCTCGGAATGGGAAGCGGCTGTAATAGCCCGGAGGGTGCCTGGTGGGAGGCCTTGCTGCGGGCGCAGACCGCGCAGGCCAGTACGAACTCCTTGACATCGTTCCTCATGGTGGGCCACCAGAATCGACGAGCCAGGAAGGAGAACGTGCGATGAACGCCCGGGTGGCAGGTGAACCGGCTGGTATGGCCCCACTGGAGGACCCGGGACCGGACTGAGTCGGGGACGAAGAGACGATGAACCGGTACATTGCCTGGAGCGCGATGGAAGCGTAGGGCACGCCTTACCACCCCCTCGATGCCCAAGGTGACGACTCCTACCACCCTGGCCTCCGGGAGGATGGGAGTCGGGTCCTCAGTGGTTGGAGCCCCCTTGGAGTGTAACCGGGAAAGGGAGTCGGCCTTCGTGTTGCGGGAACCAGGGCGAAACGTCAGCGAGAAGTCGAACCGACTGAGGAAGCTGGCCCATCTTGCCTGCCGACCGTTGAGGCGCTTGGAAGCACGGATGTACGTCAGGTTCTTGTGGTCCGTCCAAATGGTAAACGGCTCCTCGGCCCCCTCTAGCCAATGACGCCACTCCTCCAAGGCAGCCACAACCGCCAGCAGCTCCCGATTGCCGATGTCATAGTTCCTCTCGGCAGGGAGGAACCGACGCGAGTAGAAGGCGCACGGATGTACCTTCTGGTCCGTTGCCGACCGCTGGGATAAGATAGCTCCCAGTCCAGTATCCGAGGCGTCCACCTCAACGATGAACTGTCTCTTGGGGTCTGGATGGAGCAAGATCGGGGCGGAAGTGAACCTCTTCTTGAGGGAGCGGAACGCAGCACACGCCGCTGGGGACCAGTCGAACGGCAGGGCGGGAGAGGTCAGTCTGGTAAGCGGTTCCGCCACTTGACTGTAGTTCCGGATGAACCTTCGGTAGAAGTTGGCGAACCCGAGGAAGCTCTGTAACTCCTTCCGAGAGGTGGGTTCAGGCCATTCCTCCACTGCCTGGATCTTGCGAGGATCAGCTCGGGTCAAGCCCTTCTCCACGATGAAGCCCAGGTAATCGACGGAGTCGGAGTGGAATCGACACTTCTCCGCCTTGACGAAGAGCCGATTGTGGAGGAGGCGCTCCAGCACACGGCGGACATGCTGGATGTGTTCCTCGAGGGTCTTGGAGAAGATGAGGATGTCGTCTAGGTACACTACCACAAACTCCTCCAGCATGTCACGAAGGACGTCGTTCATGAGCGCCTGGAATACCGCCGGAGCGTTGGTGAGGCCGAACGGCATCACCAGGTACTCGTAGTGGCCCCTGGGAGTCTTGAAGGCGGTCTTCCATTCATCACCCTCACGGATACGGACTAGATGGTAGGCACTCCGGAGGTCCAGCTTGGTAAAGACGGTAGCCTGGGTGAGAGGCTCGAAAGTGGAGTTCATGAGAGGTAGAGGATACTTGTTCTTAATGGTGATCTCGTTGAGCTGGCGATAGTCGATGCAAGGTCGAAGGTCCCCGTCCTTCTTCCCAACAAAGAAGAAACCGGCCGCCACAGGAGAGGAGGAAGGCCGAATGAGTCCTGCTTCCAAGGACTCAGAGATGTATTGATCCATCGCCGCCTTCTCCGGGACGGTCAGACTGTAGAGGCGGCTGCCGGGAAGGGGAGCCCCTGAGCGGAGGTGGATGGCACAGTCGTAAGGCCGGTGGGGCAGAAGGGCCTGAGCCCTGGACTTACTGAAAACCTCCATGAGGTCGTGGTACTCGGGGGGTATGGTCGAAAGGTCCGGAGGCGGCTCACCAACGGATCTCCGGGGCGGGGGACAGGACGCCGCCTGAAGACACTGGGCATGACAGGAGGAGCTCCAGCCCTTGATGGTACCGGAGGACCAGGCGATGTGGGGCTCGTGCAGCGCGAGCCAGGGCCGGCCCAGGACTACTGGGACAAGAGGGGATCTGGTGATAAGGAACTGGAGTCTCTCAACGTTGTTAGCAATGGTCAGCAGGACAGGGCAGGTGCGTTGAGTGATGTCAGCCAGGCGGTGTTGGTCCAATGCGAATACCTCCAATGGCCTCACTAGGTCCTCAAGTGGAATGTTGGCCCAGGTAGCAAACTCGAAGTCTAGGTAACTCTCGTCTGCCCCCGAGTCAATGAGTGCCTCCACCGTGGCCCGTTGGTCCGCCCAGGCCAGGGTGACGCTCATCAGATGGCCAGGTGGTGCACGGCTCTGGGAACGAGAAAAACGGCTCACCAGGATCTCCCGGGGTCCCGGCGAGCCTGGTCTTTTGGCCGGGTGGGGCAGTTGGCGATACGGTGTCCCTCCCGACCGCAGTAGAGGCAAAGGCCGGACCTGAACCTCGCCTCCCGTTCAGCTTGGCTCAGATGAGAACGTCCCAGCTGCATGGGATCCTCCTCGGGTACCGAACGGGAGGGAAAAAAAACACCAGTCGTGTTGGGAGCAGGGCGACCAGCAGTACCGTCACGAGTTCGGGGGGTCCGGAGTACCTCAGGAGGTCCCTGTCGGGTTCTCTCACGTCTTCTCTCCTGGAGGCGTCCGTCGATGCGAATGGCAAGGCTGAACAGGTCCTCGAGGGACTCAGGTTCCTCACGGGTCGCGAGCTGGTCCCTGACTGCGTCGTTGAGCCCCCTCATGAAGGTAAGACGAAGTGCTTGGTCGTTCCAACCGCTCTCCGTAGCCGCCAGTCTGAACTCCAGCACGTAGTCGGTAACCCCGCCGCTGCCCTGCCGGAAGGTACCCAACCGGGCTCCAGGGTCCAGACCACGGGCTGGATGGTGGAAAACCCTGCGGAGCTCAGCCACGAAGTCTGGGTAGGAGAAACAGAAGTCTGCCTCCATTGCCCAGGAGGAAGTGACCCACTGGGCTGCCCGGCCTGAGAGCAAGTTAGTCATGTAGGCCACTTGGGCTCCCCTTGAAGTGAAACGACTGGGTTGATGACGAAAAACCAACTCACATTGCATGATGAATGTGGCACAATCCTCGAAGTTACCGTCGAACAGCCGTGGTTCGGATTGACGGGGCTCCCGAGGTGCGGGATCGGGAGGCGCGGGGCCTGCCAGGGCTGCGGGTGATGCTCCGGCCAAGGCTCCTGAAGGAAGTGGGGGTACAAGCAAGGTGTTAACGGTGTCACTCAGCGTGTGTAAGTGGAGGAGAATACTTGACTGCTGGCTAGCCAGAGCGCCCAGGGACCCCTGAATAGGCAGGACCTGCTCTCGGAGTTCCTGTACTGCAGCCGCAGCCCTGTCTAGCTGTTGGCTGTGTTCCTTGGTTAACTCAATCTGGCCTGCTAATGCTGTTCTGACTCTCTCTGTGTGGGCTGGGGTCGTCATGGTTGGATCGTAATGTTATGGTTTGAAACCGACCCCAAACGCAAACGGCACAGAGAGAGTTGTTTCAGAGTTAGCCAAAATCAAGGGCGTGTTTATTTACTGAGTAACAAGAATGAATTAGGTGGTGAACAGAACAAACTGGGAAACAGGCATGTGAGGAATGTTTGCTGCTCTGCAGCTTCTCCCAGAAGGTGATGTTGTGGAATTTGTCCGTGACGTCTGAGCCGCTCTGCAGATCCTCCCAGCATATACTCCGGATGGAGGCGGAGAGGGAGAGAGATAATCCGAGTTAGCTCAGCGCACAATTGAAACTGACAGGTGACTGGTGAGGTGAATTGTCCAAACAAATAATCCAAGTGACAGATCTTCGGTGTGAAACACACAGTGAGCAGTGTCCAGAGTGAAAACAATTAGGTAATCCAAACGTGTAATTCCAACTGACAAAAAGGTGAGAACAGTATGAACAAAAACAGGATCTCTTCGGTGCTTTACAAACACACAAAAAACGATAGATCCAAAAGACTGTTTACAAAAACTCACCAGAGCGCAACGCGTAAAGCGGGCAGATCAAACGAGGCGGCCGCTTCGTAACGGGGAAGCAGGTTCTCCAAACGGAATATTTCTCGAGAGTCCTGGGAAGCAACAGAACAGGGAAAGCAGCGACGGGAAGGAACAGGCAAATGCAGGGAATGTTTCAAAACGATCCAACATCAATATTAGGGAGATCAGGGTATTTAAAGCCACGGGGCGCTTAATGACAAGCTGTGACAGCTGCGGGATGAAATTGATCATTGCTCCAGAAGCGTGTGGTTGGGAGAGCACCAATCAAACGGCATCTTACAGGAAAGAAGCGTGAGGCGCGGAACGCAATTAATTTAACAAAATACCTTAAAGGAACAGAGCGAGTGGGTGGGCAGCGGACAAAACCTCACAGAATGGACTTGAAACGAATGACCCAATAGAAATAAATAACGCCTTTAAGGAATATTATGAAAAGTTATATAAATCGGAATACCCGAAAGACACAGAGCAACAAAAGGAATTCCTGGACAAGTTAGAATTCCCAAAAATAACGGAAGAGGAACAGAAACAGTTTGACCAAGAGCTGACGATAGAGGAATTAAACGAGGCGCTTACGGTTATGAATAGTGGGAAGGTGGCGGGCACAGATGGGATACCAACAGAAATATACAAGAGATTCGCAGGGAAACTGCTACCCCATCTACTGGAAATGTTCAATGAAGCATATGAAGAGGGGACTTTGCCTCCATCCTTAAGATCGGCAATGATTTCGGTACTTAAGAAACCGGGTAAACCACCCTCGGACACAACTTCATATCGTCCCGTGTCCCTCATGTCCTGTGATACGAAGATTTTATGTAAGGCGCTGGCTAGGCGCATAGAGGAGTCGGTTCCGCATCTGATTAAAAATGACCAGAACGGATTTGTATTGGTAAGACAGGGGTTTCATAACATTAGGAGATTACTAAATGTTCTTCACACTAAGAAAAATTAAAAAGACCACGCAGTTCTGTCATTAGACGCCGAAAAGGCATTTGACAGGATTGAGTGGGGATATTTGTTTGAAACACTTAAAAGGTTCGGGTTTGGAGAAGGATATATAAAATGGATCAGGATTCTATACACAGACCCAATGGTCGAAATAACTACGAACAACCAAATATCGACACCGTTTAAACTACAGAGATCTACCAGACAGGGATGTCCGATTTCGCCGTTGCTATTTCTGTTCGCAATCGAACCATTAGCGATGACGATTAGACAGGACCCGGGAATCACGGGGATGAGAATAGGGGGTATGGAGCATCGCCTATGGCTTTTCGCGGACGATATAATACTATACTTAACTAAATTGGATACCTCAATTAGAAATGCGAACGAAATACTGGAGAGATTTGGAGTATTTTCAGGATATAAGACGAATCAAAATAAAAGCGCACTTATGTTACTAAATAGAGAGAGAAAGGGAGAAAACACCGGTGCACACGCAGTTTGCGAGCTCCCCCAAGGGGTTTACATATTTGGGGATAAAGATAACCCCGGAGATTAAAGACTTAGTACAGAGTAATTTACGATTACGATCCAATAATGACAGAGGTAAAAATAGCCTTGAAAGATGGAGCAAATTACCAATATCAATGATAGGCAGAGTGAATGTTATTAAAATTACTATATTGCCTAAATTCCTATACCTATTCCAATCAATCCCAATGCCCTTGCCTGAAACCTTCTTTCGGAGATTGAAAACGATGTTCACACGTTTCATATGGAACAATAAAAAACCCAGGTTGAGACTGACACTCCTTTACCTTCCGTATGACAGAGGAGGGCTTAGACTTCCAGATATGAGGCTTTATTACTGGGCGGCACAGCTCAGGACAGCAATGTTTTACTTTCAACAGACAGATATACCGGCTTGGATGGAGATAGAAAAAGAGGAGACAAAGATAACACTAGACGCATATATGTATTCACGACAGAGTAACTTGTTGATAAAAAGTACAAAGAACCCGTTCCTCCAAAATACAGTAAGGATCTGGCACAAGGCACACTTACACTTAGGTAGAAGAGATAAATTATCGGGGTATACACCAATCTGGGGGAATGAGGAATTTAAACCGGGAAGGAATGATGGGGGATTAAAAAATTGGGCAGAAAGGGGTTTGGGTAAGATTAAAGACTTATACAAAGAGGGGGAATTGATGACCTTCGAACAGATAGTAAGCACATTTGAAATCCCAAGATCACATAGATTTAAATATTTTCAAATCAGGAGCTACGTAGTCTCAAAGAACAGGGGCACAGAGGAACCACCCACATCCATAATAGAAAGACTTACTAGGAACAATATGGTGGGAAGAGGACAATTATCCAAGTTTTATGATGTGTTGTTATCAGAATCGGATGAGAGCTCTTTGAGCAGTTTGCGGGCATGGGAGAGGGACATGGGGGTAGAAATAGCAGAAGAGGACTGGGAACAAGCATGTGAGATGTCACAGACACTTTCAATCAATACCAGATGTAAACTCCTACAATATAAGTGGATACACAGAGTATATATGACACCAGAGAAATTACACAAGTTTTACCCCATGATCCCGGATGAATGTACTAGGTGTGGGGTAGAGATAGGGACCCTATACCACTGTATGTGGGAATGTGAGAAGATACAGGAGTATTGGAAGGAGATATTGGAACTCATATCGGAGATGACAGAGATAGAAATCCTGACCGATCCTAAGTTATGTATACTACACTTATACCCGGAGAAGTTCCCAGCTTATATTAGAAAGAGGAAATTGATTAATTTTTGTTTGCTGCAGGCCAAGAGAGTGATAGCTCTAAACTGGAAGGAGATACAGAGACCAGGGGCTAAACAATGGTTAAAGGAAGTGTCAGAAAACTTAGCAATGGAGAAACTAACATACATACAGAAGGGAAAAACAGAACAATTTGAAAGGACTTGGTCATCGTTTATACATTTCCTGGAAAGGGTAAGAATCTAAAGGAGAGAGATGGGAAACATGAATGGTAAGGGAAAGGAAAGGAAAGGGAAATGGGAGGAAAGGTTTAGGGGGGAAAAGAGAAGGAAAAAAAGAGGGAAAAAAAAGAAAGGTGGATGGAGGTAGAGAAGCCGAAGAACAGTTGTTTATTTTTATCTTTATTTTATTTTTTAATTTATTTTATTTTGTGTAATTTTTGTGCTGATATTTCCGTGGTTTCTGGTAGGTAATTTAAAGGAGAGCTATTGGGATGTTTCTTTCACTATGTGGGGACTTTTGCACAGTTCCGGTGAATCTATGGAACACCTCGGAAAGGTTTGAAAAAAAAAATATATATATATATAAATAAATACAATAAGAGGATCATTGTTCTATATTTCTAATCAGGTACTGAAAAGCAACATGGTTCTATCTCAGGATCTTGGGACACTTTAAGGCTGGGCTCCCACCACTGTGTGGACGGGTGCCAAAGGCCACACAGGCTGCCACTTAGGCGGGTGAGAAATCTCGGACATTGAGAGTTGGATACGTGGATACTGTTGATGTGAATCTATAGAGATGGGGAAAGGTACTGGACACTGAGAAATGCTGTTTATAGGATAGTTCCCCTTTATAAATTAACATTAACAATAATTATTTCTATTGTAGTATGTCTGCGGAAATGTCATTTGTATTATAATTAGGGATGGGAGGGGATTTCTAAGGTGTCTTTTTATTTTTGTTATGTGATTATTGTCTGTATATATGTATGTTTGTATAAAAGAAAAAAATGCAATAAAAACATTGTTTAAAAAAAAGAAATTACAACACCACACCAAATATCACTCTAAATATAACGCCAAATGTCACAACATCACAACAAATATCACAACAAATACCACACCATCACACCAAATATCACACCAAATATCACAACCAATATGACAACACCAAAACGAATATCACAACACCACACCCAATATCACACCAACCAGCCAGATGGTAGCACTATGCTCACATTGCTAAATGTAAAAGTTTGACAAGACAGAACTCAATAAGCCTGTTTAATATTAATATTGTTTTGTAAAATCTAAATTTGTTGACCAAATTAACCATTCTGTGTTGACTTCAAATATGAAAGAAAAGTATAAGTATGACAGACATAGATACAAATTACATGTCTGCGGAAATGTCATTTGTATTATAATTAGGGATGGGAGGGGATTTCTAGGGTGTCTTTTTATTTTTGTCATGTGATTATTGTCTGTATATATGTATGTTTGTATAAAAGAAAAAAATGCAATAAAAACATTGTTTAAAAAAAAAATATTACAACACCACACCAAATATCACTCTAAATATAACGCCAAATGTCACAACATCACAACAAATATCACAACAAATACCACACCATCACACCAAATATCACAACCAATATGACAACACCAAAACGAATATCACAACACCACACCCAATATCACACCAACCAGCCAGATGGTAGCACTATGCTCACATTGCTAAATGTAAAAGTTTGACAAGACAGAACTCAATAAGCCTGTTTAATATTAATATTGTTTTGTAAAATCTAAATTTGTTGACCAAATTAACCATTCTGTGTTGACTTCAAATATGAAAGAAAAGTATAAGTATGACAGACATAGATACAAATTACATTTGACATTCAAAGACACAGGGATCAGGTCTTGTTAGTCTTGGTAGCAGAGACGGGGAGGAACCGAGACATGGAACTCTCTGGCTGCTTCCAGCACCAGCTCTGGGAAAATCAGTAGACCTGGGACTATGATAGACATCATTTATTAAGAGTAAACAATGACAGGTGATATCAAATGATGGAAAAGACATGGAGTTTTGATAAACATTCCATGTGAATTCAGAAGCTTACATGAATCAGCTTCGGCTAAAGAGGATAGTTAGGAAAGTGACACAGGTATATACTGTATGTCATCAAAGCTTAATCATAAAAGTTGATTGTATTTTATAAAACTTGCAAATTAATATATAATTTTGTGTGTGAGTGAGTGAGTGGTTGTACTGGGCAGCTCCTAGTGGTCAACAATATCAGACTGTGTGTGTGTGTGTGTGTTATTCTTGGCTGGCTGTCATCTCCGCATACTGTAACTCTTCTGCCAGCTGCTCTTCTTCATCATGATCATCATCATCATCATCATCATCATCATCATCATCAGTGGGGGGGCGCGTCCGCTTGAAGAAGCCCAGCTACACACACACATAATGGAGGATTTTATTTTATATTCGTTTCTTAATTATATTTACTATATTTATTATATGTATTATATTTATAATATGTATTTATTTTTTAACCTTCCAGAAAATAAAACAAAATACAGCCAGTAGGAGGAGTCCTGACATGATTGACAGCACCACATAGCCAATAGGAACCTCCTTCTCTCCATCTGGTCCCCTCCACAACACACTGGTCTGTGTCTGTGTACACACACACACCCCCCCCCCCCCCCCCACACACACACACACACACACACACACACACACACACACACACACACACACACACACACACACACACACACACACACACACACACACACACACACACACACACACACACACACACACACACACACACACACACACACGCACACACACACACACACACACACACACACACACAATTTATGTATGTCCACATACATTACAAGATACATAAACACTGTAGACCGATAACCAGAGGAGAGGAGAGAAGAAGAGAGGAGGGAGAGGGAAGAGACGACAGGATAGAGAAGGAAGAGAGGAGAGAGGGAAGAGTGGAGAGAAAGAGTGAAGAGGAGAGGGTGGAGAGGAGAGGAGAGGAGAGAGAGGAGGAACCTTTGTTTGTCCGCTGGGTAGATGTGGAGGCTGAACCCTGGATGAGGCTTTGATGACATCATAGGAGGCAGACGAGAGTAGCTCATAGTTCACATAGGGTGTCTGGGAAAATATCATACTGCTAATTGATAATAATAATAATAATAATAATAATAATAATAATAATAATAATAATAATAATAATAATAATAATAATAATAATAATAATAATAATAATAGTAATAATAATGATTATTATAATAATAATAATAATAATAATAATAATAATAATACATATACAAATTATGTTGATGATGATTATAAGAATTATAATTATAATGACATCAGTGTCGCTGTGTGTGTGTGTGTTGTGTGTGTGTGTGTGTGTGTGTGTGTGTGTGTGTGTGTGTGTGTGTGTGTGTATGTGTGTGTGTTTGCTACCGACCTGTGTGAAAGTGTGTGTCCAGAATCTGGCTGATATGCGGACCACAGCGCTGACGCCCCTCTCCAGCCCCACGGCCTGACACACAAACCTAATGCACCCCACCTCCTGACCAGTGCTGCAGTTCTGCAAGAGACATTTACCTCAAGGTTAAAGATCCAGATGTATTTTAAACAATTACTATAATAAAGTACTGAAAATGTCTTGGCAGCATCTCTACACTTTTACCCCTAATTGAGAATGAAAGGATCTATGAATATTAGATTAAAATGTATTGTCATTATACAGCATAAGTAGGCCTACAGTACAACAAAAAGATGTTTGGCATCCAACCAGAGTGCAAATGTAACAGTAAAGTGCAATAGCAATATACAATATACAGGTGAGTAAACTGGGTATATATATATACATATATAAATGAGTACTACTGAGTAATAGCACTAGGGCTGTCCCCGACTAAGGATTTGGATGGTCGACTAGGATTGGCCAAAATTTGCCGTTAGTCGACTCTTGGTCGACTTAAAAAAAAAAAAAATAAAAAGTATAATATATATATATATTTTTTTATCATTCCATTTGGGCTGTGGGGGTGCTTAATGTCTGAAGGAGTCGACTGAAGGCTTCTTGTCCTCTGCAAAAGCATGCAATTGGTCCACTGATGGATACATCTTGATATTTGTCTAGTATAGTGTGTTCATTAGATGGGTGAAATCCTCTTTCAGTGCCTCTGTGCCTGTTTTCATAGGCAGTTAGCCTCTGGTATGCGTGCCATTAGCGTTAGCCACGCTTCTATGCCTCTTTTCTTTTGAAAAAAATTATAAAAAAAATTTAATATATATTAATATATATATATATATTTTTTAATTATATTCGACTAAGAGGTTGGCCAGTCGACTACGGCCCCTTTCGACCGATTAGTCGACTAATCGATTAATAGGGGTCAGCCCTAAATAGTATTATTATTATTATTATTATTATTATTATTATTATTATTGTTATTGTTATTGTTATTGTTATTATTATTATTATTATTATTATTATTATTATTATTATTATTATTATTATTATTATTATTATTATTATTATTATTATTATTATTATTATTATTATTATTATTATTATTATTATTATTATTATTATTATTATTATTATTATTATTATTATTATTATTATTATTATTATTATTATTATTATTATTATATTAATAATGATATTATACAGAAGGATATCAACCTCCAAATCCACAAGTTTAAGCTGTAACGTTTGGGGTTTGCTCTCCTCAGGGAGAAAACATCTAGCTGCTAGCATTACCTGGTGGGTAACTGCCCTGTCTACCTGTCCTAATTACACTAATTTGTACCTGGTGTGACTCGTTAAATGTCCCTTTATATTCTCTTCCATGTCACACAAACACCGTCAGACCGTTGATCACTGAAACTGTCCGTGAGTATACTGACATGTTTAGTATACGTTTGTTCGCGATATTTTGAATCGCTGTGCCACTTTGATTGCAGACTGAATTTCGTTGTTAAAAGATTATTCTTATCCTATGTATATGCAGCACCGTCTTGGATGGAATTACTATTTAGTGTGTTTTGGAGACCTTGCTTTCTCCCCTTTGTTTTCCCCGATTATTGTGATGAGTACCTATGTATTGTGAATCATATTTAGCATGTTTTGGAGATGGAGATGTCTCCCCTTTTGTTTATCACCACTGTGTGTGTGTTCATTCAGCTACTCTAATTAAAGACGTAGAGCTTTATTAGATAAACAACATCTGTCTCTCATCGTATCTGTTCTGCACTGCACCTGGGTCCAACACACCTACCAAACCGTAACAGTCACTTGGACAAACTCAAATACTGAAGTCAGCCTATGACCAATCCCCTGTCCATGGTGCTGAAACCTTTATCTGGGATTTACTGTAACTGTAACCTTAAGGCGCCCAGTAACAACTATGAAGGTATAATAAGCCCACAATTTCTGTTCTGTTTTGCAGTGTTTCTGCTGCTTAGCCTATTTGACCTAATGTGCTTTACATTAATTAGTTAACTAATCTAAATGCTTATATTTAGATCAAATGCTTTACACATTATATAAACCTTATTATTACACAGCCTACTGTAACGGTTCAGTAACCCCTCTACCATCCGGGGTCCTACGCCGGGTCCCGCTTCCGGGGACCCGGTGTTACTCCTGGGCTGTCGCCTCTGCCTCTTGCTCCAGCCTCCCCTCATCGGCCCTCTGTCCCCGTTTCCAGTCCCCCTCGACCCCCTCGTCGGCCTCCTGTCCCCGCTTCCAGTTCCCCTCGACCCTCTCGTCGGCCCTCTGTCCCCGTTTCCAATTCCCCTCGTCGACCCTCTTTCCCCGTTTCCAGTTCCACTGATCCTGTGCCCCATCCACCCCCCTTCTCCAGCCCCTTTCCTCAGCCCCTCTTCCCCTATGCCCCTCCTGGGTTTCTGTCGCCGCCCCCCTGCCCCAGTGCCCATCATCCCCTATCTAGACCTTTTTCCCCGGACTCTCCCTGTGCTTACCTTCCCTGGATCCCGGCCCCCCATCTTACCCCTTCCCAGACGGTCTTTTGGGCCGTCTGGAAGACGTCCCTTGAGGGGGTAGTACTGTAGTGGTTCACCGTTCCCTGGCCAGACTCCACCTGCTGCTCCCCCCTCCCCTCTTGTCCATCCAAGGACTCATGAACAGCCCCCTCCTTCTCACAGACTGCTACCTCCCCCTGCTGGACATTCATCATCACTACCCCTTGTCTTCCTTATGCATACCTTCCTGGTGCACTGTGGCTCTTTAGTATTTACATGTCTCTTCCCCTGCTACTTTGTCTCTTGCCCTTCATGTTCCCCTGTTAAATGTTATGTTCCTAGTTGTTAGTTCCTTGTGGTGTTGTATAGTGGTTGTTATGTTACTCTGTCTAGTGTTTCAGTCTTTTCTTGTGTCTGTTTCCTTCTGGTTGTTCTCCCTCCCCATGTGTGTCTCGTTTGCTGATTGCCCTGCTGTGTCTCATGTTGTTAATTCGTCTGTCTATATATGCTGTGTGTTTCCTGTACTCCTTGTCGGTTCATTGTTTGGTGTCCACGCTTGTTTGCTGTTGCTTATGCTCGCTGTCTTACCCTGTCTCCCGTGATCCTGTTTGCCTCATATAGTAAGTGTTCCCAGTGTTAGTGTTTGTTTGTTACTTCCTTTGTTTTCGTGTTTACAGTTCGTTTTTGGTTAGTGTTTATTTGTAGTAAGTTTTTGCACCCTTTTCCTGCCAGCCTTGCTGAGTTTTTGTTCTTGTCTTTTTGGAGAATCCTTTGTTTGTTGCTACTGCCTTTTGAAGTAAAGCTCTATATTTTTTACACTTCACCCTTGGCTCCACGTCTCGTCTGCCTATTGCCTTTTCTCCTCGTCCTGTTCTGGGCTTGGGTCCTCCACCAACACTATCCCTAACAGTATCAACCGACCAGAATTGGACCCAGCAAACAGGACGAGGGAGGCCTTGCGCACGTTGGAGGCCTTCACCAGAGTTGACTTTCCGTCCTCCTCCTTGGAGGAGAGGAAGGCCACCCTGAGACAGCTCTACTCCGTCAGGGAGTGGAGTCCTGAGCTGGCCCCACTGGTGGAGGAGTATGGCAGAACCTGGGTAAGGACTTTTTTCCAGTCTCCAGCCTCCAGCCAAGTCTCCACTGCTAGCATAGCTACTGCTAGTCCAGTCCCTACTGCTAGCATAGCTTCCACAGCTAGCACGGCCTCCTCTGCTGGTGAAGCCCCTGCTGCTAGCGTAGCTGTTGCTAGTTTAGTCCCTACTACTAGCGTAACTTCCACAACTAGCATGGCCTCCACTGCAGCTAGCCAGGCCTCCACAGCTAACACAGACTCAACTGTTAGCTTAGCCTCAACTGCTAGCGTAGCTACTGCTAGTACTGTCCCTACTGCTAGCGTAGCTTAGGGTGACCATATTTTGATTTCCAAAAAAGAGGACATGCTGGCCCCAGCCTCGAGATACTTAATGATACTTTGCACAATCGAAGCGGGCATGGCCACCTTCATTTCACTATGTCTTGTGTACTGTACTGTATGTGATGAATAAACCTCTTGAATCTTGAATCTCTACTCAAAGTTTACTCAAAGATGCCTTTATTGTTTTAACATATGCTTGGAAACATGCACCCAGAAAAGCAGCAATTTTTTTTATACTTGAACTTGAGGACTGCATACTTTTTTTGCAAAGCTTATCTTTATACATTATGCTTATAGCACATGCATAAGCCTGGTCTCTTTTGAAAGATAACATTCTGAAGTTACTAATGCAAAAAAGGAAAATCACTTTTAGTGCTAATGAAATAGAGTAGCATATAGGTCTGAACTTGAGTTGAACGTGCACTTGTGTACTCACATTTTTCTGCAGTGGTTGCAATATCCCAAATTTAACCACATAACATGCGCCCAGAAAAGTGTCATTTTTTTTACTTGAACTTGAGGACTGCATACTTTTTTTGCAAAGCTTATCTTTATACTTTATGCTTATAGCACATGCAAAAATCACTTTTAGTGCTAATGAGTAACATAGGGCTGAACATGAGTTGAACTTGTGTACTCACGTTTTTGTGTAGTATAGTTGCAATATTCCAAAATAATATATATATTTTTTGTATAAGCTGGAAAACACTGCAAATCCATAGCCTGAAGGGACATGGGCCTGAAGGGACATTAACGTTAGGTTATGGCTATAACCAAGTTCTGTTAGTTAGGGGCGACGCTTGGCATCACCTTACTGCACTATCTCGCGTACGTGCACGCGCACTGAATAAATTCCACAAATGTACCTTTAATACCAGTATTAGTCTGACCACACCCCTCATCAGCTTACCTTCATAAGCAGGTGTGTGGTCACCTGCTCTCCTCCTTCCCAAGCTTTCACCACAAGGTGAGGTCAAGGGCTGCAGCGGCCGTCTGATGCCAAGCGTCGCCCCTAACTAACAGAACTTGGTTATAGCCATAACCTAACGTTCTGTTTCGTTAAGGGGCTCAGCTTGGCATCACCTTACTGCACAAGGGAGGCCAAGCGGAGCCGCTGGCTGACAAATACACCCCGCTGACAGCCCCCCACAACCATCAGAACAGGGAGGGCCGAGCCCCCCCGACCCCCCCTAATGGAGGGTATCCCCCCTATTAGGGGCTTCACGGGAAGGCGACGGACCCGACCGTGCGAAGAGGCACTCAAGCAACTCAACGCACAGGGTGAGCAGACCGTGGCTTGACCCCACGACTACACACACGCACAACCCGCATGCCACCCGGGAACGAACGGAAGAACAACCTCGTTACTGCCCCCAGAATCACGGGGTCAAGGGCAAACCCAACCCCGTGGCAAGGCTGTAGCAGCGGAGCGCGAAGGAAGACCCAGACCCACCAAAAAGACTGGACTCCCTGGAATGGGGGCCCGGAGAAGTCCATGATGCCAGCATCAAGACCCCACCAGGGGGGCACCTAGTGACCCCGCCCCCCACATCGCCAGCGTATCCGGACAAAAGGCCCCTCAGCCGAGCGGGCCCTGTCCTCCCCAACAGCACACCGCTTGGAACACAAGCCCTGCAACAGGCAGACAGCATGGTCATAACACACAAGAGGTAACCAACGGAAGCAGGCAGTGCACCGGGGAAAGACCAGGCAACAGGCTGTCAACCCAAGCCTGGAAAACTGCGGACGAGGCAGGCGCCAGAAAGGACAGCTGAAAACAGCCGCCCCGGCGGAAGGGGCGTATGCTGGCGTTGTCGCATAACCAAGCTTTCAAACAGCACGTCAGAAGTGGGATCCGTAGACCACTCGGCCCCTGACAGCTGCCCACAGAAAAGCCCATACGATCGGCAGACGTCATGAACGTGCAGGGGCACCCTCAACCGGAGAACCGGGAGTTGACACTGCAGCAACACACCAGAGAACCAACCACCCAGGCATCACCCCATGCAATGGTTGGTCCCATAACCCCTCAGGAAAGAAACCCCGAACACACCTGCGGCACCGCCGCAGCCCGCGTTCCGGTTCCCAACAGGGCTATCCCGGGCCTACGGGTCAACGAGCATCACCCCGGACCGGGCCCGGTGATACGGGGAGCACAGGGTCCCCGAGGAGGTTAAACCACCCAACAGGCTCCTCAGCGCGAAAACGCAAGAGAAGAGCGTAAAAAAATGGAAGACCAGCCCCAGCACCCCGCACTCGGTATTCCCAGGAGGTCACCCAACCAAGTACCAACCAAGACCAACCCGTACAGCGGCCGAGATCCGACGAGATCGGACGCGTACAGGTCGGCACGGCCGTAAGCCATTACGACAGTGCAGAATACAACGCACCCAACAAGGGTCCCATAACGCTCAACCCTGTGACACCCGGATCGACCTAGCATTTTTCCCCCTGAAAAAACCCCAAGTCCCTCAGGGTACCAGAACAGCAGATCTGCATCCCCAGCGGACAACGGGTGCAACTGATCTGGACCAGCGCGACCAGAACCAGTCCCGTGCCCTAACCACGCCGACCTGCCAACCCCAGGAGAAGGGGCAGATATGCGCGTTTGATCCCAACACAAAAAAGAAGGCGCCACCCAGACGTGTCGGTATGAACCGCGTCCGGTGGCCCACCCCTAGGGCGTGAGACCCTTCCCCATATGTCCAGACCCATTCCGTCATCATCCCCTGACATGAACGGGAACCCATCGACAACACACAGGATGTCGGAAGAGGAAAAACCCCCATCTCAATTGCTCCATAAAAACGCTGTTTCACCCAAGCAAACAAGGCGCGCCAGTCAGCAAATGGCCCAAAAGCACATCCTGAACCAGCACTATGTGTGCGTTTTGACATACCCACATCAACAATAGGCCGTTTAGACCACCATATTGAATCCCCAAGACGCCCAGGGAAACGACAAGAGGGGCGAGATGCAATCAACTCCATGAATGAATGAATGAAAATATTTACCCAACAGACTGCAGTACAGGAATACACACAAAAAGATAAGGGGAGGCAGACCTGAGAAAGACGTTAGTCTTGTTTCCATCAGGGACCCTCATTTCCAATCCATCAAGACACATTCAACTCTTTATAAAATAAAGAAAAGGCATCACCCGTATGACCCAACTGCACAGCTGGGAGTAAAAACCCTGTTTTTCACATGATTTTAATCCAGTCACTCCTTTTAATCAGAGTGTAAGACCAGACTCTCCCAGAAACACCTTCCCACATGAGACTACGGTCAAGAAAAAAGATATGTAAACTGTGAGACACGTGACCAATAGACTCAAGTTTGACACATAAACCGGGCGCAGCAGGCCTGTAAGCCCTGCGCCCAACCTCGACATCTTTAAGACACCAGCTCATGGAAGGCGTCGCCATAGCAACAACGCTACAACGGGCGGGGAAAAACCCACCGGATCCTGTCATAACAGGAGTCGGTAGAATACCCCTTCCCCCCCCCCCCCCCCCCCTGTCAAGCACTAGCTTGGCCCTGACTGGCTCAGCAGAAAAGATCAAAAATCCTCTAAACCAATCAAGTGGGAAAAAGGAGGGGTTTATTCGACACCCCCTCCCGAAAACACACCCTTTATCCCTACACACAGAAACAACCGTAGCCATCTTGAAAAACCTCCGGTAGAAACAAAGCATAGCATAAGCTAATACAATGCCTGCTACCCACAAAAGTGTAAAAGGGTTTACAACAAAACACAAGTCGCCTGTGCGTGAATCCCATACCCGTTGCCTATGTCATACATAGGAAGAACGCCGAACGAGAGTAACGGCTAGGCCGTGAAAAAGTGTGCGTACGAGCGTTACTGCAACTAACAACACAGCATTGTGAAAACACATATACTTAGTTAAAGCAATGGAATAACACCAGTTCTGTGGAGCATCAAGCTAAATAGAACCTATTACCGAGTGTAAGTTGCAGACCTTGCTTAACCTCGTAACACAACACAACTCACCCCCCAACGTAAACAGGGTAGATTCATATATACACAACCCCACCATATGATTTGTATGAAGAAACACACAGTTTGTTCGGCCAAACACAGTCCCCCTTATGTCGGGGAACTTTTTTTATTAATTAATAATAAGTGTAAGGCACAATATCACAGAGGGGCCGGGAAGGGTGTAGGGGAGGGGACACAGAGGGGAAAAAGTCACTCCTAACGGCGTCTGCCACCTCGCGCCGCTCGAGTCTTGCCACCCCGGGGAGCCCCGGAGGGACGGTAGGTTACAGTCTGCTGGACACGACGTTCCCTACCGTCTCCTCCGGTCTGGGATGGGCCGGCGGTGGCCGAAGCGCCGTTTCGTCCCCTGGCCCTCTTGGCAGGGCCAGCAGCGGCGGCGGCGGCAGTGGTAGCGGCGACGGAGACAGCTCGACGTCGCGGAAGCCTTCTGCCCCCACCGGCAAGGATGGGAGGCGGAAAATGGGGTTGAAGGACGGATCTCTCCTCTGCCATTTCTCTGCATGTTGAGGTCATCAATTGCAGGGCCTTCCCGAACAGGCCAGCGTCGGAGAGGGCGGCCGTCAGAAGAGGGGCTCTCTTCTTCTCTGGCACACAGGCCTGCTCCAGCCAAAGGTGACGCTGGCCCAGGGTGGCCAGGGCGCGCACTTTCCCCATGGCTATGGCCAGCACCTGGGAAAGGTGCAGGACAGCTCCCGCAGCCTGGGTGATCTGGTCGCATTTTACCTCGTTCAGATCCGTGCCGCCCGTCATTATCCCAGATACAAATCTAGCCAGGTGGGCGATGTTAGACGCCGCAGCCAGCGATTGTGTACCAGCAATAAACGACTGGTCACCCCAATAAGCCAATCGCCTAGCCGACTTCCCCTGGAGGACCGGCTTGCATAGGGGTTCCCACACCATATCCGGACAGAGGAGCGCGGCCATCGGATTGTCAAGCCGAGGCACGCCCTCCCCCATACCTTTGACTAACCCCGACACCCGCGTAACTGGTACGTAGGCGGGAGTTAGTCCCATGATGTTGGACACCGCCTGACCCCGACGAACATAGGCCCCCATCGATGGGAAAAATGGGTAGACAACGTCCACCCCTCTCACTGGGGGACGCTGCCAGGGATGGCCTATGAGGTCATCAGGGACAGGTGCAGGCAATGGCAGCGGCAGCGGCACACCGTTTGCGGTGGCGGCTACCGCCATGAGCTCGGGAAACAAGGCCCGCAGTTCCCCCTGCGAACCTTCCTCCACCGACCCCGCATCCCTCGCATACAGCAGGCTGCGACTGGTCAAGGAGCCACAATCCGATGCGGCCGACAGTAGGGCATCCTGCTGATGAGGCCAAGGTGGTTCCTCGACATCCTCGAACAAGGCGCCCCATGGAGCCATTTCTCCCCCCTCCGGGGTCTCCGGAGGAGGGATACTCTCCTCCACGGGACCATCATACAAGAATCCGTCCGCCTCCTCCATGAAGTCCTCAGTTTCCATCAGAAATCCAGAGTCGGACGCATCCTCGCTGGTCTCCAGCAATTCCCCAAACCCAGGCCGTTCGCGTCTGCACGCCACCATCTTGCGACGCGAGCGAGCAGACGCAAAAAGTTTTCGTCGCAAATCCTCCGGCTCCAAAACAATCCCCCGTTCATCAACGGGCGATTCCCCAGAACCAGAGGAACCAGAGTCGAGATCAGGCCATCGCCGGAGCGACGGCACCGAACCCTCGGCTCGTCGGTGAGGAAAACTATCCACCGGCAGTCTCCCGGGCTGGGTCGGCAACCACGAGTGGCAACAGCCCAGCACCGAGGCGCACGACGGAGGCGGGAATGGAGAACCGGTGGTGAAGAGTAGGTCTAGCGGGTCTACTCTCCGCGGAATACATTATGACCCAAACCTTTTCTTATACAACAAAGTGAGAGAAGAAAAGGTTAAGCACAATGTAAACCAGTCACAACTCTTTTCAACTAACAAACACGTCAAGTGGGGTACTACCGAGGCACTTTCCTTGTGGTGAAAGCGAGAAGGAGGAGAGCAGGTGACCACACACCTGCTTATGAAGGTAAGCTGATGAGGGGTGTGGTCAGACTAATACTGGTATTAAAGGTACATTTGTGGAATGTATTCAGTGCGCGTGCACGTACGCGAGATAGTGCAGTAAGGTGATGCCAAGCTGAGCCCCTTAACGAAACAGAACGTGTGTTGTCGGGCCTTACAAATACATTTGATTCTGATTTGATTATCAATAAGGTAGGATATCTGGAACAGACAAACACACAATTTTTTAAATCACATGCCATGAAACTCTGGGACCTGGCTGAATTTAAGACTGCACAAATCATGTTTAAAGCACGAAACAATTCACTCCCGGGTAACATCCAAAAATTCTGTTATAGAGAGGGGGGTTACAATTTAGAGGAGAGTCTAACTTCAAGAAACAGGCTGTTCATTCAACAATGTATGTAGCCTATATTTCAGTTTGTGGAGTGAATATGAGTTGCATAAGGTAATATAGTGTGAAGGTATACTGAATACTGTCTATCTGTATGTCATGTATGTCATATGTTATGATGAATTGAAAATGGGGGACCCTGATGTAAACAAGATGAAAGTCTTTCTCTGGTCTGCATCCCCTTAACAATTGTGTGTATTGAGCCGTACTGTATTGTACCCATTCTGCAATCTGTTAATAAAGTTTTCAATCAATCAATCAATCAATCAATCAATCAATCAATCAATCAAGGGGGTAGGAATACATACGTTTACACTTCATTCTATACTCCTGCTTGTTTGTTTTTTAATCTGTTTATTACTTGTTTTTTATTATTATTTATTTTCAATTTATGTTCGAAATAAATAAACGCATTCATTCAAGATATTGTGTGAGCAAAAGTATAGTTAATTTACTCCCTCGAGTCTGGCTCCGCGCGGATCTCGCAGCTGTGCCCGCACAGTGCAATACTCCAATTCAGCCATTGGCAATTCAGCCATTGGGTGGGTGGCGCTGCTGAGCGGCTCTCAGTGCGCGGCCCTGAGAGTGCCGCTGGCTCTGCAGCTGCATGGGAGTCCGGGGTGATAATCTGGCGCGCCATGTAAAAAGTCGCACGCCTGACATATCGGCATGTATCGGCATCGGATTTGGGCGATTCAGATGGCATTCGAACGGCAACGAACAGCGCTTTAATTCGGTAATTTATATGTTCTGCGAAAAATGCAGTCCCGAGCCTTCAGATACTCGCAAAGGGCCGTGAAACTGAAACTGAAAATGAAAAACAATGAAACCCCGGACATTTCCATGCATTTATAACCCCCCCCCGGACGCCCCGGACAGGGCGTGAAAAGAGGACATGTCCGGGCAAAAGAGGACGTTTGGTCACTCTAGCGTAGCTTCCACAGCTAGCATGGCCCCCACGGCTAAGTCTGTGGTTCCCACAGTTAGGCGAGTCTGTGTGGGCTCCTTGGCCCCTATTGCTTGTCCCACTTTATGTGTAGCTCCCTCTGCTAGCATAGCTCCTGCAGCTAGCAGGACTCAGAAGGCTAGCAAAGCCTTTACAGCTAGCAAAGCTTCTGCAGCTAGCATAACCTCTCCAGCTAGCTTGTCTCCCACAGCTAGGACTGCCCCTTCAGCTAGCTTGTTCCCCACAGCTAGGACTGCCCCTCCAGCTAGCTTGTTCCCTGCAGCTAGCCAGGCCTCCACAGCTAGTACAGCCCCGTCTGCTAGCTTAGCCCCTGCAGCTAGCCAGGCCTCCACACCTAGTAGAGCCCCTGCTGCTGGCAGGTCCTCTGCAGCCAGCACAGCCCAGGCAGCTAGCACAGCCTCTATTGCTAATGTAGCCCTTACAGCTAGCATAGGCCCTGCAGCTAGCAATTCCCAGGCAGCTAACCCAGCCTCTACTGCCAGCCTAGCCCCTGCTAGTGTAGCCCCGGCTGCTCCTGTCCCTTCTCCGTCTCCCGGGGAGACCCCGACTTCTGGTCCGGGCCCTGCTTCTGCTCCTGTCCCCGGGGAGTCACCTGCTTCCGGCTCTACGCCCGAGTCTGGCTCTACGCTCAAGCTGTACTGTATTGTACCCATTCTGCAATCTGTTAATAAAGTTTTCAATCAATCAATCAAAACCCGGCCCTGCCTCTTCGTCCGGTCCGGCTTCTACGCCCAAGTCTGGTTCTACACCTGGTCCGGCTCCTACGCCCGGCCCGGCGGCCCAGCCACTACGCCCGGCCCGGCTTCTACGCCCGGCCTCTACACCTGGTCCGGCTCCGATGCCTGGCCCAGCCGCTATGCCCGGTCCGGCTTCTACGCCCGGGCCTGGCCTCCACGCCTGGTCCGGCTCCTACGTCTAACCCAGCCGCTACGCCCGGTTTGGCTTCTACGCCCGAGTCCGGTTGTACACCTGGTCCGGCTCCTATGCCTAGCCCAGCCTCCTCGTATTAAATATATTATTATAATATTATTATTATGTATTAAATATTACTTTACTGTCTGTCCTGTGTTTGGTCACAGCCATACAAGATGCCAAGGGAGCAGTAAACCATTGCATTATGATCCATTTGAAAGTAAAACCTGTTGAGAATATGTTCATTTAAAGTCTTTACAAGTGCTTGAGGGCTAACCCTAACCCTAAAATGTTGTAAAATGGAAACAAATGAATTAAACTACTTTCTGTTGCATCGTATTCTGAGATGCGTTTTATATGGATATAACTGTATAATTTGTATGGTCTATTAAAATAAATTCAATGTCAAATGTAATCCCCCATGCCAACCCCCCTCGATATGTACCACATATCGAGTCTCCATGTTGGGGCTTTGTGTGTTTGTCTCCTCCTGCTGGTAAATGACAGGAACTGTAGTGCTGGTGGAGTTAGAAGCCAGCTGAA